>NW_007233620.1:0-44072 GCF_000164805.1 Carlito syrichta | reverse complement strand
GCTCAAAAAATAACAGCTGCTGGAGAGGGTGTGGTGAAAAGGGAACACTTCTACACTGTTGGTGGGAGTGTAAACTAGTGTAAACTACATCCAATGAGTGTAAACTACATCCAATGTAATACTATAAGAAAATGACTGACGGTACTAGAAAACTATGGGCGGGGAGGGAGATGGGATTAACAGTAGCAAATATCTCTCTGGGCATGGGGAAACACCTCTTATCAATGGGGTGTCTGAATGAAACATAATTGTACACCTAACCCTTAACTGTACCCCACAAAACCATAATTTAAAATATTGATTATGAAAAATAAAAATAAAATAAATAAATAAATAAAAATTTTAATTAAAGGCCCTTTTCCTTACACTAAGTCTCGTGTTTGTTTATTTCAGTCTGCAAGTGACAAGTAGCAGAACTTGCAGTTGGTAACAATTCCAATCATCAGAGCCTTGCTTGGACAGATACATATCTCACCTGTTCTGTAGCTCAGCGCTGCCCAAAGCAAGGAGTGGGTGACCAATAGATGTTTGTTGATTGATACAATAGGCATGGATACCATTTACAATCAACTACAGAAGGTGAGGTCATGTGAGGTTCAGCACATGGCTAGGTGGGGCCCTGAAGGAGTGTCTAAGCCAGTCATTCTCAAGGGGTTGGTGCCTTCCTCAGGGGTAAGTGTAGGAATCTAAGGAGGCGTTCTCATGTATCACAATGACTGGGGAGTAGTTCTAATATTTATGGTAGGGATAGGGCTACAAACCCGACAATATGTGGGGGAGTCCTCCCAATGTCTCGCATCCCACATGGTATCTGAATGTCCCACAGGTGAAAAAAAACCTGCTTATAATTACCGGGCCCAGAACTTAACTCCATTTTATGACTTAAAGCTATATTATATTTTAAAATATGGCTTTAATATAGACTGTATTTTCCAGAAACGCAACTTCCTTGTAAATCAAGGAAAGATTGTGTTGCCTAGAAGTTTACCAAGAGCTGTTTACCATTTTGGAAAAGTATGTCATTGATGGTGATATGGTCCACACTATTTGAGTCATTAATTCAATCTGTCTGGAACAGCCCTGGGTCTCTCCTCTCTCATTCAACATGATCTGAAGTATAAGCACAATCTTTAAGTACTACTTCCTAGTATCTTTTAATACAGAGACACTGAAAAACTGATTTTTTTTTTAGGTGGGGTCTTACTCTGTCACCCAGGCTGGAGTGCAGTAGCATAATCACAACTCACCACAGTCTCAACTTCCTGGGCTCAGACAACCCTTCTGCCTCAGCCTCCTGAGTAGCTGGGACTACAGGCCTGTGCCACCATACCTGGCTATTTTTTTTGTGCAAAGGAGATCTCTCTGTGTTATTCAGGCTGGTTTCAAAAACTCCTGGGCTCAAGCAATCCTTCTGCCTTGGCCTTCCAAAGCACCAGGGTTACAGGCATGAGTCACTGCACCCATCCTGAAAAATTGATTTTATTATAAATTACTGCTTCGTCATTTCTCCTTTATGTCACTGTTAGTATACTATATTTACTTTTGAAATGATACATACAGATAGGTTCTGTAATTTTTATATTTCACTTTAGAATAATTATGGAACACTGCATATTTCCTATGACAGATTGGAAACCACTCTTATCTTACCCACAAAATAGTTTAAAATCCAAAAAGGTGAAGAGACCTATCCAAGGTCAAGCAGGGGGAGAGCTGGAACACAAAGGCTGATTCAGCAGACTTGTCATACTATGCTTCTCAAAGTGACAGAGACCACCTGTCCCACAGTTGGAGCCCTCCTTGTGCCCTGATGCCTGCCAAGTTGGGCACACCTTCTTCTGCTCCAGATATTTTTTTCTTTTCTTTACCCCCCCATTAGACCCTCTTGGACAGACTTTGCTCTTCTGATAGTAAGAGACAGGATGATATGTCCTGATATAACATTCAGCTGCTTCCTTCATGGTCAATCAAATATGAGAGGCAGAGAGCTGGGAGAAGGAGTTTTATTCTGATACCATGGGATCAAGCAACAGGCTGTGTATCCACCAAAAACCTGTCTGTTTAAGCAAAGTTTTCATACAGTATTTATAACAAAGCAGTCAGTGTCTTATCTATCTCATCTATTGACTAATAATGGCTACATGCCTTGTGGTCAGTACTCAGTTTCTTTCTTTCTCAGTGTTTAGGAGCCAAAGAGTTGCCATCATAAACCAGTGCTCAGGTTTCGTCAATCCTGCTATTCTAAGTTACAATTACCTTGAACAATTTGGGGCTGCATACTTTCTAGTTGGTTACAGTTTTTTGCTTACTCCAGAAGTTCTGGCTCACTAGGCCTAATTAAACATTATACATAAAATTAATACAAAGACATGAAAGAAAGCAGCTGTCATCTAGAGACTAAGGGGACAGATACATTTCTGGATTTTAGGGAGCTTCAGCAGAGCCCATTTCTTATCTAGGTCCAGCGGCGGCTTTGCCAGGGACCTGCAGTCTTTTGTGTAAGTCTCCCATTCATCAGGTGGCTCAGTGCAGATGACTGTGTCCCTTACAGTACCAGGAACAGTTACTAGATCCAAGGACAGTGAAAGGGGACAAGTAAAAAATAATGTTCACTTTTAAATTCAAGCAACTTCTACATTTAGCCCATGTCAGCTTAATATAAATTTCCAAGTCTTGTCTAAATGACTGTTCTAATACAACTGAAATGGCTCCTTTTCTTCCTGTGACAAGGAGGAGACCCAGCAGCGGCTTTGTTCGAGGCTTATTGCAAGTGTATTTGTTTGCTAGGGATGCTGTGACAAATTACTACAAACTGAGTAGCATAAAATAATAGAAATGTACTCTAGAGACTGGAAGTCTGAGATCAAGGTGTTGGCAGAACCATACTCCCTCCGAAGGCTCCAGGCAACAATCCTTCCTTGCTTTTTCCAGCTTCTGGTGACTTCCAGCATTCCTTGGCTTGTGACTGCATCACTCCAATAGCTGCCTTCGTCTTTACATGGCTTCTGCCCTATGTTTCTGTGCCTGTTTCCTCTTCACTTCTCTTATAAAGTCTTGTCATTACAGTTAGGGGCCACCCAAATCCAGGATGACCTATCTCAAAATCCTTAGCCTAATGGCATCGGCAAAGACCCTTTCAACAAAAAAGGGACAGTCACAGGAGGTTCGGGCTGGACATATCTTTGGGTGGGGTTGGGGGTGTCGCTATTCAACCCGCTACAGATACTATTATCAAATGATAACTGCCTGGCCAGGTAAAGGTTCAGACTTAGGATTTAGCTTCTACATTTTCTAAGCCATGAGTTGTGGATTCCCAAGTCTAATCGGTAAAGAAAATATTTGGCAGATATCACATAGAGTTGGGGAATCTGTAAGTTTACCCAGTTCCACCTCTCATGTTAGAAATAAGTACACGGAATTCTTCAGAAGAGAAAAGAAATGGATGAGTGTCACTCAGAGTTTGGGGTCAGAGGCAGGGCCCAAATCCATCTTTCTGGTTCTACCAACAGTGCCCTGCATGGAGCAGGTTCATAAAATGCGGCTAATCCTGTTCCTGATCTTCCTCCCAACCCCTGGTATCTCTTACCATATGACAGAGGTGAGGTGCTCACCGCCCTGGAATTTGGGTACCAGCGCTTCCCTGGTGAGTCTCAGACCCACTGCGGGGCAGGGAAAATAAGTTTTTGCAGGTCCCTGGGGATTTACAAGACGCAGAAAATCAAGCCAAGCTCGCTCTTGCCCTAGGCTGCCTTTTTCCCTTCACAGACACTTGTTCCATATTTACATTCCATTTATGTTGCCTCTTGTTTATCTTGTTACCTAAGTACTTGGCACAAAAGTAATTATTTTGTTGCAAAAGCCGCAGCAACCCGCAAAGTTTAAAAAGAGAGAGAGAGAGAGAGAGACTTTGACTGTAGTGTGTGGAATTGTATAAATAACGTTTGCCTCAATGGAGACATGGGAAATTATCCTCACTTGCTGCCACCTCTACTGCCACTGTCGGGAGAAGATTCCGAGGGTGACATCTTGCCATTGTGCGGAGGAAAAAGATCATTTCTTAGCGAAGTGATTTTCGCAGATGTTCAGGATGCTGAATACTGTCTCCCCACACAATCCCCTCCCCTCCTCCAAATTATCAGTACAGTATCAATTCACATTGCACAGCATGCAAAGCAGATAGAAGGCAACTCCCTGCCGCGTCTCCATCCAGATCATTCTCTCTCTTTCATGCCAAAGCAAACAGTGGGGAGGAATAGGGACATTTTTTCCTCAGGGAAACAAAAGCAACCTTCCTACCCAGAAAAGGCGTGGTGGGTTTGGAGACTGCACCCCAGTCCCATGCACAAAGGCACACCACACACCCCCCAACCCCCCACTGCTTGATGCTGACTTCCAAAGCTATTTTTAATTAGACAGATTCCTTTAGACTAAGAGCAAAATAGCAATTGCACTGTTTTGGGAGAAGAGGGGACAGGAAATGCAGTGCGATCCTCTGGGAGATGAGGGGGAATAGAGGTGTAGCTCTCCCTCCCCCAGAACTAGATTAGACAGGAAAACTATGTCCCTACTTTTTTGTTGATAGAGCTGCAGTAAGTGGGTCTCTCTGCTCCTACATTTTGGGTTTCTCTCTGCAGTTCCTGTCTCCCCCCACCACCCCCGTTCCAGACTCTTTTCTGATCCACTCCCCTGCCTGCCTCCTCCCACTAGTTCTTTCTTTGGGGCTCCCTGTTTCCTTTCTCCTTCCTCTCTCTGTCTCTGTGGTCTACTCCTCTGAGCCTCCCAGCTCCCCCCACATCCACTGCCCTGGTCACAGGTGACTTCAAACCTTCCTTTCCCCTAGGAATAAACAAGGTGGGCTGGCGGAGTCCTCAGGAAGAATGGGAGTGACAGGGATTGGGGGTAAGGGATGACAGGGGCTGAGTGGATACAGGTTGCTTGGTAGATCTAGGATGCAGGATGCCCCTTTGCAACTCCAGGCCTGGCCCTCTCTGCCCTCCCTTTTCTCATTAAGAGCAGAGAGCCTTGAGCAGGGTCTCTCATGAACATCGTTTGTCACTGTGATTGGATGCTGGGGTGTTGGCAGAGAGGGTGCCTGCTAGACAAGAGAACCATTCCGTCTTTATAAGAGCATTGAAAGAGAAAGAAAGGTGAAGGGGGAAAAAAAACTTACACAACATGAAATATGGGTGACTGAATTCCCCCTTCTCAGCCTTGTTTCTTTCTGGGGAACATCTTGGAGGAGGAGTCAGGGAGAAGATGGTCACCATGGATTCTCTCCATTTTCTCATGCCCTGGGTGTCCTTGGAGCTTCTTCATCCCTAGAACTTTCCTTTCCAGCATGTCTAGACTCACCTTGGATCCTTGAAAGGGACATGCTCGTATGAGAGGACAAGAGGTACCCTCCTGCTCTGTTATTTCACCCAGAGCAGGTTTCAAGCCTCCAAGAAGATACTCAGTTCCAGTGACCTGACTTGGATATCTACCTGGACTGTCTCAGAGCTTTATCCTTACCCTGTCCCGTAGCTTCTCCCTCCTCCTGTCATCATCTTCAAATCCCTTTTATTCCTGTCATACCTCTGGTGGCTCCACTTGGGGATCCTGGAGTCCATATAACCCTGCCGGTAACCGGCCAGAGCTCAGAGTGAGTAAGTCTCTGGCCTTAGACTCAGTAGCCTGTCCTATTACTAGTCGTCTTAGACAAGTTGCATCCTTCTGAAGTATAATGCCCTTTTGTTTAAGATGGGATGGTAAATAAACTTTCCTCCTCAAAGCATTCGCCAAATCAGGTTTCCCTACTGTGCCACCTACCCCCTGCTCCCCTCCCCCACCAAGTTTTATGGACACTGGTGAACACTGCCCCTTTAGGATAAATTATTTCATCATTAAGAAAAACAACTTGGATTGGCAGAATAGGCTGCTTTGGGGAAGTGGAGTGTGTGTGTATGTGTGTATTTGTGCGTGTGTGTGGGTGAGGGGGTAGTGCAAGATTTTATGAAAAGAACCAAGAACAAACGAAAAAGGAAGAAAAAAACACAGCAAAACTGGTACATAACAATCTGAAAGTGAGAAATCTAAAATAATTCGAAGAGCGTGGTTTGATATATAACTTATGGAGAATCCATGCAAAGAAAATGAACAAAGTCCCAAGGGACACATGGAGAAAATAGTGCTCTCAAGCTTTCATGTGTGCCATTCTGCTGTCTGTTGCTTTAGAAAATGATTAAGGATATCTTGGGACTAAAAGAGGGGGAAAAAAAAACCCCTACAAACACTTAGTGCCCTGCCCTACCACCAAAAAGAAACGTCACTACCAAGAGTACTGCCTTTCTACCAGTGAGGTAATGTTGGGTACAAATATTTTTAAGCATCTGTGTGAGCTTCATTGCAAGTGTGTAAGCAATGTGTTTATTTGGATAAATGAAAATGAGTGAAATTTTAGAGTGATGGAATTTTGAGCCGGGGTAGGGAAGAGTAATTACTACTATGCTGGCAATTCTTTTTGTGGAAAATTTCGAAATCTTGAAGAGCATATCTAACCCTTCCCTCATAGAGTTCTGGACCCCAGATCCCTTCCTTCCCTTTCTTGGGAAGGACAAAAGAGAAGCCCATGGCAAGCTGTGGTCAGCTTGGACATCTGAGGTGGAAGAAAAGACCTGCCCCCCAAAAAGCAGAAAAACCACAGTAAAACCTGCTTTCGAAATTAATGTTTAGTGAGGATGAACCAGGAAAGAAAAACTTCAGCTTCACTCACCAAATGTGTTTTCTAGGCTGGCTAAATGAAGCTCGCAGTATTAAAGGCGTAAATCAACCTCACAGATGTCTGGGCTTTACGTGGGCAGGTCTGCTTAGGAGGCAGATGCCGTCTGAGAGCCGGATTTTCAAGGGAGGGCTGTAAACGTCCCATCCTGAGGTGGGTTCCCTGGAGGCCGCCTGATTTGTGTCCCAGCTGGTGGAGGTAAAGAAGTCGGGATGGCATGATTCTTGCCAGGCACATTTCACTACGTCACTGCTCCCCTTTGGAAGATGTGACAGCCTTCAGGAAATAGGGAATACTATAGTTGATCTGGATTCTGGGTGGGACCCAGGGTGGGTGGTCTCAGGTCCTCCTCTCCTCCACATCCTGCAAGTGTCACCCATCACCTGCCTCTGACTCTTCCTCTCATGCTTGTTGCCCTTGCATCTTTTGGGCATAACCCACCCTTGATGTTCTGGGCCATGCACTGACCAAGAACACAGTCCTGGGAGTAGTATACCAGGAAAGACTGAAGCCTCGTCTCCCACTGCTGTGCTGAAGTCATAGAAAGCAGCCCCAGTGGTTAGTGCACAGCCTAGAAAATTAAAGCCTGGAGTTCCAGGTGCCATTCCATTCATCATCATTTGTGAGAATCTGGTGGCAGCCATTACCCTCTCAGGTCTCAGTTTCCTCATCCATATAATTGGGTAGGTTGGGCCCTACATTATTGCCCAGTGCTGTTTCCATTCCAGGATTCTTAAGGGGGGTCACATCTCTGTCATTTCAGCCAGATTGTCATCTCCAAAGTAATGGAACTTCCAAAATTTTCACACCGCAAGCTGCACTCAGAACAGGCATCCAAATACTTACGCTTTCAATAGTCTTTCCTATTTCTTATGTTTTCATGACTTCATTCAAGAGACTGGCCTGTAGCATCCAAGGAATCCAGATTTGATGCTTTGCTCCTTACCAGTCATGTGACCTGGGGTAGAATACTTGATTGGCTTCATTTACATGATTTAAAAAATATGGTCGACATTTTTTTTTAACCTCTAAATAAAATGGAGAAGAGTCAGGGAGGTAAAGTACAAGGAAATACCTCTCTCTGAGGTATCTCAGCTTCTGCCCTTCTGCTTGGCATCCTTTTTCCCAAGAAAGCTATTCAAATAAGTCATCTAGGTGAAGCTTGAGCATTGGAGTGGGTTAGGGGCTCTGGTCAAGCTATGCCCATCCCAGGCTGCCTCACCCAGTGCTGGTGTAAGATGAGAAGGAGAAGGACACAGGGGCAGTCCCAGCATGTTGAGCAATGAGAACCCACAGCATCATAGGATGGGCTAAAGAACCAGCACCTGGCATGCTGGGGCTTGGGTTGGCATGAGCCAGTGTATGGATACCCAAAGAAGGATTGTTAGAAATCCCCCATACGTACCCAATAAGTAATAGCAGCTTTTACTCATTTTTGGTTCCAGGAGGCATGGAGGCATGGAGATAGGGCTACGGGTCTCATCCAGAAAGAATGAGTGATCTTCCAGCCCAAGAACCATTTGCATCCATTCATTCATTCACCATCATTGAGTAGACCCTTCCCTATGGCAGGAGAAGGGAGTAGACAAAGGGACAACAATCTCTACCTCCAAGGAGCTAAGATTCTTGCAGGAGAATAGAGATAAAGAAGCAAGCTGCATAGTGTCTTAGGTAGTGATGACTACTGCAAAGCAAAGCAGGACAGAGGAGAGTGATGGGCCCCACCAGTCACAGGGTATGGGGAGAATGCCTTTTGGCCCTGAGAGCTGTTTCAGATGTATCTGCTGGGTGGGGAGGGGTTGCCCGGCACCCTGGCCTTTGCGAAGACCAAGCTGATGTAAAGAAAAACAAAGGAATAAAGGAGACTTGGCTTTTGTCCTGATGGGTTCAAGGTGGAGAGTGGAGGTGGCCTCCAGAACTGAGAAAGGTGGGACAGGTAGGACTACCCTGAGCCACACCAGGGGTTGGGGCCACCTCTGCTTTCCTACTTATGGTGAAAAGGGAGGCGGCATGAGGAGCTATGTGACCCACAAGGCAGGTGGCGCTGTAGGCTTGCCTGGGTGCCTGACTTCTATTTCTTCTTCCACAGTCATTTATTGATCACTTTCCATATTCCTGCACTGTCGTAGGCACCAGACAAAGGGCTGCTGAGATGAACCAGACTGTCCCAGCATTCAAGCACTTCCTAGTTTAGGGGGGAAGAGGGCCGTCTGCCACCAAGGTCAGGTGATAAAAGCGAGGGGAGGGATCGGGGCCACACTGAAGGGAGCTTGGCTCTGTCTGGTGGAGAGGTGGGCAGATGCCATCAGGCGAAGAAGCATCTAGAAAAAGGGGCACTCCAGGAGTAGGAGATGCATTGACAAAGACATGGGCAGTGTCCAGGGTGCTGTGAGAGGCCAGTAGAAGGGATGATTGCCCTTGACCTTGAAATGAGGCTGAGGCCAGTTCAAGAAAATAGGCTTATGCACCATGCATGCAGATTTCATTCTGAGGCCAGAGTAGAAGAAGAGTTGAAACACGAGGGTCCACTTGCATTTCAAATACCAGCATCTAGAAGCATGAGCATCACCCAGCAGTCCTCTGTCTGTCTCAGTTTCCCAAGTGGACTCCACAGGGTCTCCCTAGCACTAAGGCATGCCCAGGAGACTGGAGGATGAAGGGGTGCAAAGCCAGTTCACAGGCCCAATGTGGGGAGCGGGTCGCTCAACCCTGGCCCCGGGTTTCTGATTGGATCTTTCTGCCCTCAATCTGGTGGCTTGGGGACTTTATAGGGCAGCCCCGGGAGTTTACGAGACAGTCCCCACAATTTAATTACCTGCAGTATGAATGAAGAAAGACTCTATAAACCCTGGAATTTATGGGCCTTCGGTGGCTATAGGTCTCCTCTGATACAATAACTGGTACCTTTCCTGGAGGAGAGTAGCTTCATTTTATTGGTCCCCCACAAAATTTACACTCCTCTCTACCTGAAGCAAGACAGGTTTACTTCTAAGTGTCTCTTGCTATTGTAACTTATTTGTTTCTTTTCAAAGGTGTGTGTGTGTGTGTGTGTGTGTGTGTGTGTGTGTGTGTGTGTGTGTGTGTGTTTGGGGGGGCTAAACAAAACACGGAAAGCAGTTCTAAAATTCATTTACTGAAAGTTTGTTTTGTTTCCCATCCAATGGCTGGAGACCACTCTCTCCTGTAGATTGTTTCTGCTGTCCACAGTCACTGGAGCTGACCCAGGGAGATTTGCTACTGCAAATTGAATGGGATGGGCTGGAGTCCTTTTCAGTCTTGTCTTGTGTTTAGTTTTTCTTTCTTCCATACTTTCCCAGCAAGGGGCATCTGACCTGGCTATTTTATTTTCCGCAACTTGGCCTAACTCCCAGCGGACGTTCTGGAGACAAACCCTTTTCCTCTTTCCACTTGCTGTCTCTTTTTCCCTGGTTCAAGTTCTTTGCTGCAAGGGCTGCCTCCACCCATTCATCAGCCCAGCTATATGTCTCCATATATCTATAGCAACAAAACCCATTTCGGCGGTTTCCTCCTTTTGTTCCCTTTGTTTTACGGCTGCTACTTGTCGTTGAGTTCCCTTTCCCCTTCATTTAACAGAAAGGCTTTCACATTAAAGGAACATTTTAACAGTGCAAACAAGAAATAGAAATCCAGTTTACTTCTCTCCAAGCTTCTTTTAAATCTCCCAGCTGTTTCGGCTCAGCCTCTGTACTACCTTACCTGGCTTTGTTCCACAACCAGACTTGTCCCTCTGCTCAGCCTTGGGGACCAGAGAACTGAGCCTAGAGAGGAGGCAAGGAAAGGGAGGGAAGGGCTGACATGCATGCACCTGTGGCACCTACCTGCATCTCTGTCCCCCAGCAACTTACTCCTGCCAACAGCCCCCAGGTCACCTGACCCCAAAGCCCTGTTCTCCAAATTTTACCTTCCCCTTCGCCTAATCCACAATCTCGGTAGAAGGGATTGTCCCCTGGCCACTCACTGTTCATTGAAAAGATGCTACAGATTATCTTCCAATTAGCCATTGACTCCTGTTGTGGGAGAGAGGTGCCTTGTCTCTCTTGAAGATGCCATTTTTCTTTCTGTCAGGGAAAAGTCATTCAAATCTGCTATCTTTCCCTTTTTGCTTTGGCTGAAAGGAGGCATCTAGGAACATATAATTATGATTCCTCCATCTATACTAGCTAATGGGCTTAGGTTATTTGTCTCAGTTACTTTTTCTTTTAACAGCTTTATTTTTCTATGTCTAATCTAAAAATTATGTATAGACGATGAAAGACACACACACTGCCAATACCACCAGGAGACAGGGGTAGGGGAATTTTCAAGGTGCTGCCTCCAAACAAGTTATATTTTTTCGTCCCCTGTCTTGGTTTCCATTTAGTTGGTATTGCGGAGAGGAGGTTTTCTTCACCTTCCTTCAGTGCTGTGAGTAGAGAACAATGATCTCCTGACCAACTCCTGGCTCTGTCCCTGCCCTGGCTCCTCACTGCAGTAGACCACAGGAACCTGATGAGTAGTCAGTGCTATAGGATGAGGTCACAAGGTACCTTGCCTTGGCTGTGTTCTTGTAGAACAACATCAACAAGGAGCACCTACCAACAAGGACCCACCCACCCCACCATAGGAAAATGATGGTGGGATGACCCAACAACTTGGAAGTGAAGAACGCCATCTGCCATAATGAAGGCCTAGATAAGAAGGCATGCAGGCCCCTGGGCTTGCAGTAATTTCCCAGGAAAAGCTGGCACTCTGTCATGGAGTCAGAGGAAGGACAATCGTTTTATTCCCTGGAAAGTTCTGACCAGCAAAACCCCCTTTCTGCAAAAAAGAGAAGAGTGTTGAACTTCCAGGATCATTGTCAAATGGTTCATGTGCTTTCCAATTTTCATTCTTGGAACTTGAAAGAAAGAAAACGTAAAGTCATTGAGTGCTGTCAGAGCACAAAGATCCTTCTGAGAAACTTCAGTCCATGTTCTTTATATGTAAGGACAGGAGAAACAGAGAGGGAGAGTGGTTTTCCCTAGGTCACATTAAGAGTGAGAACCCAGGTGTTGTAAAGAGAGGGTATATGTTTGGAAGACTGAGGAGACAGCTGACAAGAGATGGAAAGAGAGAGAGAGAGAGAGAGGGAGAGAGAGTATGGGAAGGTCAACCCTAGCTTACTACTGTCCTGGATAAACGTATCAAGCCACCAAACAGCTTGTGTTCCCACACTGCCCTGCTGCCCAGGTGTGGTACTCCCCAGACCTGCATTCTTGGGTCAGAGATCCAAATCCAGAGCTCCCCACTATCCCACCCTGGCTGCATCAACCTTCTGACAAGAAGCTTGGAAATGCCTGAGAAGCTAAAGGGGGAGGAAGCATTCTGCATTGTCAGCCCTGTTGGGGCTGTGTCTGACGGCACAGGAGAACAGCAGCTGACCCTGCTAAGAGCTAGAGTGATGACCTCTCAGCAGTTACAAAATCTTCCTCCAGGGGTGGAGGAAGGGTTTGAACCACACAGGGCCCCCAGGAAGGAAAAACAGCAATGCTAGAGTCTCTTAATAATGACCAGTCAGGTTGAGAGATACTGGCCCTTATTGCCGACTGAGCTCTATTATTCTTCATTTTTTTATTTTTTTGAGTTGGAGTCTCACTCTATCGCTCAGGCTAGAGTGCAGTGGCACACTCACAGCCACCCTAGCATCAACCTGCTGGACTCTGGCGATCCTTCCACCTCAGCCTTCCAAGGAACCGGAACCACAGGTGTGTACTACCACGACCAGCTAATTTTTGACTTATTGTAGAGATGAGGTCTCGCCAAGTTGCCCAGGCTTGTCTGAACCCGTGGACTCAGGCAATCCACTAGCCTCAGCCTCCCAAAGTGCTGGGATTATAAGCTGAGCCACCGAGCCTGGCCTGAGCTCTTTAAAAAAAAATTATTTTAAAGATGTGGAATACAAGTCAGGATTAGGTATATAAGTAGTCTGCGTGCAAGTGAAGTTTGGGCCTCCTACTGGTCCTCACTTTCCCTGATTTAGAATCAGGCCATGGTGATGTTATGTGCCCCCCTCTCTCCCCTGGCAAAGTCCCATTTGAACGTCCTCAAGGCAGCTGGGCGGGGGTAGCAGCTTTATAAGAGTAGGGTGCTCGGAGCGAGATGAAGAGAGCTCTTCTGTTTGCCTTGTGTGCCTGCCCTCTCTGCTACAGGAGGAATTAGAAGGTCATTATTCTTAATGGCTTCAAATGTTTTCAGTTTATCCAGGGACATCTGTAAACCCTGTGTCTAAAATGAACTCTTTCAGGTGGAGAATAATTTGGCTGGCTGACACAAGCAGAGCTAACTAGGCAAATGCTGAGGGTTCCTTGTTCAGGGTTGTAACCCCCCAGTTGTGCTGCTCAGAGCCCACCCAAATGTCGGACTCTGGATAAGCTTTAGGAGATGCTGATTCAGTGGATTGCAGGCTGTGCCACACAGGCTGTGGTTCAGGACAGTGGCCCAGTGGCCGTGACAGCCTGGTTTCTGAGGGCTTCCCGTGTAATTGGGCATGCTTTTGCAGGTGAGCTGATTTGTATCCCAGGGTAATTTGTACTTTTGCATACATTGGGCAGAGGGCGTGAAATTGAGAGAGCAAAGGCATCGTGTTTTCTGACAAAACCCTCATCCCCAGGGAAGCAGCCAGCTCTTGCACAGGGAGTGATGAGGTGCCACTTTTGAGATAAATTGAGATCCCACTGGTGTCAGCTGGGAGGGAAGGGAAGGAAGCCACATCTTCAGGAAGAGTCTTACCTTTCTTCCCCGGTTTCCTGGCCTGCCAAGGGCAGTTTCCTCCCACTGGGGCGCAGAGGAGAGAGGACCCCTGCTCCCAGGAATAGCCACGCTAACAACTGTGCTGAGCTGCCCTGGGAAATGAATAGCACCACCAAACAACCTTCCTTTAAGGGGGTTCCGAGCTTAGCCACCACCCTCAGGCAGCCCAGGGAACAGGGATCCCCGGTTTCCTTCTAGCCACTTCCAAGTACAGGGTGCTCTAACAGTATCTAGAGTTGGTGCCAACATCCAGGTAGTTGCATCACAGCAGGCTAGCCAAACCCTTAAGTATGGAAGTGATTGCATAATGGAGAGAGCTGAAGATTTGCATGGCGCTTTAGCCCTAGCCAAAAACTTTCAAGTTCATTTTTTCTTAAATGACATGCAAAACAATGTTTTTGAGGTAGGCAGAGCTATAGGTCCCTCATCATAGAGTTGAGAGAACTAAGGTTCTGAAAAAGATGGTGTCCCTTGTTCAAAGTCAGGCAGTAAGGAGGAGATGGAATTCTATCTGTTGTGTCCTCTCTCCAATGCAGGACAAGCCTCTTTCTTCTGACATCCTGTGTCTCAGAGGCCGATTTATCTAATTCCTCTACTCAGGAATGTTGTTGGTGGGGGTGGGCAGGCACAATATTTTCTATGATTGCCATGAAAGGCGGAACTCTGCATGCAGCGCAACAGTGCGATAAACAGTAGCCTCCTTTGACCTTGGAGCCCTCACGGTGGGCCCTCTGTGTGGAAGGCCTGTGCTGTCTGTTGGTTCCCCCTAGGCAGGGAGAGTTCTCTGTGAGCTGGGGCCAGGGGGGAAGAGGGAAAGTTGATGGAGAGATTCCTTTCGCCTGTGAGAGCTGTGTCAGCCTTTTCTGGCTCCCCTCCAATGCCTGCATCTAATAACCAAGTTATAGTTTTTCATTTTGATGAATATATCTGTTTCCTGGGGTTTTGTTTTGTTTTGTTTAGCCTTTGAGGAGTCATAGGGTTTTAAAGCTGAAAGGGCCCTTAGAGATCATCTTGTCAATCCCTCATTTAACAGATGGAAAAACTGAGACTCAGAGGAGGCAAGGGGACTCTTTGGGGGGGCAGGATTGTTGCCAGGGCTAGTGCTCTGAGCCCCAGTTTCCTGCTTCAAAATATGTGGGGGCAAAGTTCTCTTAAGAAGTGTCCCCTGAAATCAAGGAGGAAGCAGAGTTTGGGGACTAAACCAGAGAGTTCCATTCTTTAGGGGAAAAGGAATCTGCATTATGGGTCTGCCAGATATAGGAATTCCCAGATAGCAAGAGCTGGGCAGTCAGGAGTCAGTGCCCGGACACTGGCACCTCCAGGGCAGGAATCTCGGTTCACAATTCTCTTTCTCCTCCTTTTTTGTTAGCGCCCCCAAACAGTGGGCAGTCTGTACATTGGAGCAGGTGCAAAAATGTCATGTCTTTTCCCATTTAATTCCCTATATCAACCCTGAAAAGTTGGTGTTGTTACCCCTATTTTACTGATGGGAAGTAATAAGCTTAGATCTGTGACATAATGTGCCCACAGTGACACAATCACATATCATATAAGCAATGGAGCTGAGATGTGGGTTCTTTGAGATATGTCTTGCCCCAGGGTCCTTTTGTCAGCCTGCAGGTTTGAACAAAGTTCTTCAATTTTATGTATTTTTTAAATATAATTACTGGAGGTCTATACTTTCTTTTTCCTTTCATCAAAAATGATCCAGAAGAAGGGATCTGATAAGCCTTTAACTGATGTCACTTCTTGGAGGGCTTCCCAAGAAAGATACTGAGTTGTAACAAACCAAGGGCTGAAATTTAGTGTAATATCAGTTTCCACCTTAAGGAATGGGAATTGTCACCATGCATTGGTTTCTCAAGAGGCTGCCTCATAGCCAGCTCATTATCATGAATTTGTCAGTGGCACCAGGTGCCCCTGGCTAGCTGTAGATGCTGAGTCAGCTCTGTAAGACCATCTTTGAAAATGTCATCTTGTGCAAAAACAATAATTATCCTGTCTGTCGCCAGAGAGTTTTAGCATCTACAAAGTGCCTCAATATACTGAGACTTAGAAATAATTATCCCTGTGATAATGGATGGAGAAATGGAGACAGTGAGATCAAATGCCTTGCAGAAAGTCGCCCAGCATGATAAACATGGGTTGCAGACCCCTTCCTGCTTGGCTCTTCAGTGCCCTGCAGTCTCCAATATATCATAACAGCCTTACTAGTAACAGCTAGTCAGCAATGCCTTGGTACCAGTTAGTAGGTTGGATTGGCCCTACACATGCAAGATTCCTAGAGCAAAGGAGACAGAACTGTTAAGTTTGCCGAGAGCTGAGAGAAGAAAGAGGCAAGCAGGGACAGTGGAGTAGGATTCATTAAGGAGTGCAGAGTGGTGAGCCCTGAGCAACATGGGGGGACAAAAGGCTTGGAGGATGCTGGACTCAGGAGCCTGCATGAGGAGTTCTCCTCGAGGCAGAGACAATGCGTTGCACTTCTTTGTACTTCCCCAGTAACCGACATATAATCGGTATAGATGCATCTTCATTATCTTTACTGCAACTCCTTTAGAAAATGAATCACTCTGATTTTTATATATTAAGAAAGAAAATCCCAGAGAGATAAAATGACAGGCAGGGTTTGTCCATAATAGAGCTGACATAACTATTTCCCCTCTGAACTTAAGAAAAGCTTCCTATTCTTTATCTGGTTTGAATGCTCATAATGGATACCCACAAGCCAACTCTACACTACTCTCTCCTGTATGAAACTGTATGAAACTGCAATTTTCAACTGGATTCCAAGTATGAAAATTACAGGCACTGAAAAATATAAATGAAAGATATTAAAATAAAGACAACAACAATACACAAATCAGGAGGGTAGACTGCATGGGAATTACTTCAAGCTTTCCCATAAACTTGCTCTTATAGGTCCTTAAGTTTTTTGAGCCTCAGTTTCCTCCTTCTGCCATCTGGAAATGACAGCTATTCTATCCCTGAGAACACCTATTTCACAGTTGAACTGACTATTAAGTGAAATCGACTATGAAAAACGTAAAAACTTACTAATATTTAAACACAGTCCTGTCTGCTAATTCCATGCCATTTATAAAAGAAAATCATTGCCTTCATTTCCTTATCTGCCATATAAAAACATTATTATTTATTCTGCCTATGTCATAAGGTACTTGGGAATTAAATGAGAAAAGCTTGAGAATGCATTTTATTAACTATAAAATGTCTAGAACTCTGCCTAGAACAGAAACTGCTTCACAAGCAGCACCTATTATTATGATCATTAATAAAAATAAGGTAAGTTAAAAATATCTATTTTATTGCTTATTCTTCAGAAGGAGTATCTGCCCTTCTTGCAAAACTACTAGTATTGCTGGGTATTTTCCTTGAGTGCTGAACTGTGGCATTGATGCCCCCTGAAAATGGCCTGTTTCAGCAGATCCTCGTCTCCCGCAAGTTCCGGGATGGAGTCTCCTAGATTAACAGCCCTTGGGAATAGAGCTGAAGCCTAGTGTGCTTTCCATTCTCACACTCTATTTTCAACAAACGCTGTCCATCCATCAGTGGACAAGTGTTTATCGAGCACTCACTGCTGTCAAAGTGCCTACAAACCCACATCCAGGGTAAGTCTTCATGGATAACCAGCAGGCAAATGCATATTTTGAGCTCTGAAAAGAAGTAATATGGTTGACTCTGAAGACCACCAATGAGAAGAGACCCCGATATCTAACCCTGCCATGGTTTTCCCTAAGACCATGGAAGCTTGTCACTGTCAGAGAATTGGAAGCCAAATTCTCTGTGTTTACACCTGAAAATAAAGCCCATTCCTTTGTTCTAACATCATTCTCTGGGCAAGTGCAACCTCCTCTTTCAACTGGAAGTTCCTTAAAGACAGGACTGTATGTTAAATACATGAGTTATATATCAGAGACATCTATTTTTGATAAACATCACATATTGTCCATCAGGATGCTAAGCACTTGTTTATTTTCCCTTTTACCACACTTAGAATAGACTGGATTCATTTTTAGAATACAGTCCTGATGTTGTGACATCGGGCAACTCACTTAGCTCTGGATAATAAATTTGTCATCTGCAAAATGAGGGAGATGGGAATTAGACAACCCAGGTTTCATAGAGTTTAGAAATTCTAAATTTTGTCGTAGGTTTGTCAAATGATACACACTTCACTAGGAGGCAATGACAGATATTATTAATCAATTGCCACAGTAATTCTTCCTAAATTCCAATTCAACCAGGATCTTCTCAGCAAAGGTAGCTGGTTGCATGTGAGTTGGAACATTTTGACATGATGACTTTCAATGCTTTTTCCTCTCTGGCCTCCTGTTTGCTCTTTTTCCTCTATGACTCTGGTCAGCTCTTCTCCTCCGCATTCTCCCTTCTTCATTGCTCAATAAATCCTACAGTCTAATTTCTCCACTAAGAACAGAATAGATTATAAACACTAACTTAGGTGGGAGTGACTCAGCATGTTTTCTGTTTCAGTGGGATTTTCCTTTTCAAAGAAATCCAATAGAAAATATTTGTAACACAGAGCCAGCAAAGGACAAGTAGCCAAGATGTGTAAGCAACTCCTAAAATGCATCAGGTTGAAAGATAAACAACCCCAAACACAAATGGGTAAAGACATAACAGGCACTTCACAAAACAGAATATCCAAATGGACAAGAAGCATATTTTAAAAATACTCAATCTAATTGGGCATCAGGAAAATGTAAAGGAAACCCACAAGGATACAGTCCTGCACAATCACAAGAACGTCTAAAATTACAATACCAAATATGGGTGAGAATGTGAAGCAGCTGGGATTCTCATACATTGGTGGTAAAATGCCAAATGGCAGAAACACTTTGGAAAGCAATTTTCACTTGTTGTGTTTTTAATTTTATTTTTGGGGAACAGGGTCTTGTTCTATCACCTAGACTGGAGTACAGTGGTATGATCATAGCTCACTAAACCTCACACTACTGAGCTAAAGCAATCCTCCTGCCTCAGCTACCCAAGTAGCTGAGACTATAGGCATGCCACAATGTTTAGCTAATATAAAAAAATTGTAGAGAAGGCGTCTCACCACGTTGCCCAGGCTGGTCTTGAGCTCCTGGCCTCAACTCTTGCTTCAGCCTCCTAAAATGCTAAGATTACAGGCATAAAGCATCACGCCTAGCCAGTTTTCAGTATTTTATAAAGGTAAACATATACCTAGCCTAAAACCTAGCTATTTCACTCTTAGATATTTATCCAAGATAAATGAAAATGTAAGTTCACAAAAATACTGGAACACAAATGTTTATAGCAGCTTTATTCATAATAGTCCAAACGTCTGTCAACAGAGGAATAGATAAATAAATTGTGATTTATGGACTATGGAATATCTCTCTACAATAGAAAGGAGCAAATGACTGATACACATAAAAACAACATGCTTGAATCTCAAAAATACTATGCTGAGTCAAATAAGCCAGACCCAAGAGTGTTGAAACTCTCGTAATTCCATTTTTACGAGGTTCTGAAACAGCAAAACTAACCTGTGTTCACAGAAGATAGATCCATGGTTTTCTTGGGGTGGGTGGCTAGGTGGAAGGAAGTAAGAATTGGCTGTAAGATAGTTCTGATATTAAATGAAATATTAAAATGTTTTCTATCTTGATTGAGGTGATGGCTACTAAGAAGCATAGTATATTAGTCAATAATTCATCAACCTGTATACCCATTAAATGGATATACAGTTTATGTAAATTATATCTCAAAAAAGTTGACATAAAAAACAACATTACTAGGATATAGATACTAATACACAATGACCATAACAGCTAAAATGAAAAAGATGGGCAAAATCAAGTGTAAACAAATATATATACCTGAAGATCTATACAAGAATGCCGATAGCAGCATTATTTATCAAAATCACAAATAGGAAATACTTCTGAAGTCCATCACCAGTAGAATGGCTAAAGAATTTGGTACAATCTTATGGTTAAATACTGTATGATGACTGATTATGGTGGTGTACGCATGGAGTCCCAGCTACTCAGGAGGTTAAGGCAGGAGGATTGCTTAAGCCCAGGATTTGGAGGCTGCAGTGAGCTATGATTGCACCACTGAGCTTCAGCCTGGTCAACAGAGTGAGAACCCTGTTTCTGAAGTAATAATAATAATAATAATAATAATAATAAAATATACGACAACATAAACAAACTACTGTTGCAAACAGCCATAAGGATGAATTTTCAAACATAATGTTGAAGCAGTGAAACCAGACAAAAGGGAATGCACTCTATCGTTATCATGAAAGTAATGATCTCTGAAAAAGAAATGGAGTAAGGGTTAGGAGAGAGCATTAGAGGGCTGATGGAGTGCCAGAAATATTCTATTTTTCTTTTGAGTGGTACTTAAATAAGGGTATGTCAACCTTGTGAAAATTTATCAAATTATGGTTTCACTATGCCCCTTTTGGAAATATACTTCAATAAACAGTATCTCTTATGTACTCATTATTTTATGTTTTATTTTTAATTATTTTAATTTATTTAACAAATACATAATTTAATAAATAAATTAAATAATTCAAATAGTTATTTAAAATAAATAAATTATTTTATTATTATTTTTGATATTTCATTTATTAACATATTTTTTAATCAAAAAACAAGCAAAATCCAAGAGGCCCCATAGGGAGGAGATAAAGTTAACCTCAAGGGGTGCAGAAATAATGGATGATTCGGGGAAATGATGGCACCAGAGGAAGGGAAAAATTTGGGGGCAGAAGAGATGACTTTCTCATCATCCAGCAAATTATATTTATTAGACAAAAATCTAAATAGCCTGGATATAATGTCTGCACATTTCCTTCCTACCCTCCTGTTTTAGAAACAGAAGATCTCCGTATCTTTACTGCTCATAGATCCGGTAAGGGCTTTACAACTCTAGGATAATCCCTAGAGCCCATGTGCCCTGGGTCACGTGGAGGAGACTGACCGGGAATTCATTATTCTCTTGTGGCCAGTTCAGATTGATAAAAGACTACAAGGCAGTTCTACTTTCAGCAGAGAATTGCATCAGTGCATCTAGCAACAACTCTGTTTTCTTTCCAGAGCTGAAACAAAGGAAGGGAGCAGCTGTCTGTGAAGTGACCCATACTCAGCAACTCTGAGCCCCAGCAACATTCTCAGAGAGAAGTCCTCCCTGTCACGTTCTAGAAGAAGCACTCTTTTCATGTCTCCACAACAGCATCATTTCACTGAGCATTTTAACAAGCTGATTCTTTTCCATATCAGACAGAATATGTTGGATTAACAGCTTTACACTGAATATATATCCACATTTCTTAATATTAATGCTTTAGATTTTAGTTTTCACGAAGACTGCTGTTGTCTTGCCCACCACTTCATGGCCAAAGCCTGACTCATAGGAGGTACTCAGCATCTGCTGAATCAGCGAACAAAAGGAAGGATGAGGAAAAGTTGTTCTGTTGAGTCATGGTCTTGAAAAGGGCCAAGGACCAAAAGGCCTTTCCCCTGGTTAAGAAGGCTCTTGCCTGCCTTGGAGTAACCACCTGACAGTCCTTAATTTCTCACTGACTTGTTGTCCTCAAGTTACTCGATTGGCTTTCTGGAATTAGGAAGCTAGACTCAGACTTACTGCTCCCTAATTCTCTCTCTGCTACCAGTAATATGATAAACCTGATCAACTGAATTCAAGATATCAAGATTTAGTGGAAGGAGCAGAAGGTCATGGTCAATCTGATGCCCAAGGTGTCTGGCTTCGCCTTTGAATCCTTTTGCTCCAAAATAACCCATCTGAGTTCCCGAGCGCTGTACAGAGGAGCCATATTCTCTTGATTTCAAGCCCTCCCTCAAAGCAATTAAATTAATACCTTCCAGTTGCTTTTGAGTTTATAAATCTGCAAGATGAATGTAACAGGCTGGCTGATGGGGTAGAGGCTATATTTTTAGGTATTTTTTCCCTTTTCCTTTTTCCAAGAGCAGTACTAGCACTACAGTAATGCACCGTTTGATATTTTAGCATTTCAGATATTTTACAGTAAATTACTTCAGTTTATGGCACTTTGCTTCCTTATATAATTGTTATAAATAACCTTCAAATGACATAAAAGCCATAAACATTGCAAAACTGAAAAGTAAATTATAGACATTTCAGTGCATACAAGCAGGAACTCAAACACGTTAAGGCAAGCGAGGAAGGTAAGTTTGTTTGTTCTCCCCTTCCCTAACCATCCATCTCATATTTCCACAATAAATAATCCACAGTAAATAAATGTCGAGGAGCAGAAGGGATCCTTAGTGTACTTTCTGAAAGACTCAAGTGGCCCTGCTGGTGGGGGCTGGCTCTGTAACTTGGGAGATGGAGACCTGTGCACAGAGGGGTTGGGTTCGAGGATGCTTTATGGCTGCCAGGAGGATTAAGTGGAGAGAAGGATGGCGACTCAAGAAGGGGTCTGCACCAGGCAAATCCTCAGCCTACACCACACTCCCCTGGGTGACTTAGAGGTGTTTGCAAGGGCTTGCTGATCTTCAGACTCGCCCATACATCATCATCAATGTAATAGCTACTATTTATTGAGTGCCTACTCTCCTTGTCATGCCAGGCACTTTGCAAACATTTTCTCATTGAACCCTTTACCACAGGGAAGATGTGTGGTGGGGAGGGCTTAGGCAAGTAGGGGTTTAATGGAGAAAAGGGCCATTCGATCTGGGCCTCGCTTTCACAAATGGCCTCAACGTTGCTAAATGATGTGGCACCTGTATGCTTGTATATAATTAAAATATTAGTTGTATTAAATGTGAACATTTAAAATATGGTCTGATTTCTGATAAGGTTGATTTTTTTTATTTGCTTAATAAACAAGAGATTGGAAAAATGGAAGTGGTCTGGGCTGTTCTCAAACTCTGAGGGACCTTGGGTATTATTTCCATTTTACAGATGAGAAACTAAGGACTCATGAAGGTTAAATGACCTGTCCAAGATTCAAAGAGCTGAGATGGGAAGGACATCTACAGCCAGATCTGTCCACCTCTAAAGTCTGTGATCTTTCTCTGCCATATTGTGTTGCAGGAGAAACTGTCAGAGGCAACTCCTGTGTGAGCCCCCTTTTTTACAGTAGGGCTGGGCTGCCTGGACCATTGGAATCAGGGACACTCTCTGATGAGTTACAATCTATGCCCAAAGTCAGCTAAAATTTATAGTCAGTGTCCAGTCTTCTGTACGAAGGCAGACGTGTTTCCCTCCACCTTTATTTAATCACAAATACAAACTTTTGAAAGATAATATCTTAGAGCCATAGAACTTTAGGGTTGAGAATGACTTTCAATTTGTTCTCAGATTGCTCTTGTTTTACAGGTAAGGAAACTAAAAAAAGAAAAATAGGTAATTTTCTTAAGGTTGTATTGCACATTGATAGCCAAATTAGAATTCAACCTCAGAGCTCCTAACTCTTTTTGGCAAGTATGTTGTATAATATATATTCTAGAATTCTTCTGTCTCTAGAATATCTAGCATACATTCTAGAATTGTCTAGCATACCTTATAAAATTCTTTTTTCTCTGGCATATATTCTTTCAAGTAGATTTCTTATAAGTGACTTAAAAACTTTTTCAATACGTAATATGCTTCTATAGTCAAAAGATGTAAATAATTTTTATTGATCAGTTAAGCTTTTAAAGATATTTTTGTTTTAAAAATTATACTGTAAAAACATCTCTTAGCATGAGTGAAATTTAACTAATTTTTTGATTGGCTCATAAACTGCCTGTCTTAAAACCACCAGGTTGACTGGCCCCAAATGAAACCAACACCATAAATCTTCAACACACATGTGCCATTTATAGCCTCAGCCTTGAACCATTTACCTAAACTTACTCCGGGCAGTCAGCCCACTCTGCTTTTAATATTTCTGACTAGGTCAGGAATAGTCTTCATCCTTCATTGCTGATGTCAATTTGCCCTCATATTTGGCTCATGTTGTTGTCTTTCTGACGGGGTGGGGCCTTGCCTATCGTGGACAATTAGGTTCATTCTGATAGCCCTCATAATACTGCCAGAGGATGCCTGGGTAAGAACTCCTCCTGCGTCAATCTGGCCTTAACCCTCCCACATTTGTGCTCTAGTTAGGGTCTGACCTCTAGTGAGTGTTAACTCAACTGACCAGAGTCCATAGAACCGGAAAAATCCCTCTTCTTCTACTCCACTCATTTCACTTCTGATATATTATAGCAAAACAGTATAGCATAACTATGTATCCTCTGATTTCTAGCACACTGCAATCTATTTAGATATAAACATGGTAGTTTAAGTGAAAATGATGTATTAGTCAGGGGTAGGCTAACTGCTGTAGCAAACAACTCCAAAGGTCAATGACCGAACATTTCTGATTTCTGTATTACAAAACAATCCACTGTAGGTGTTCCTGGTCAGACAATTCTCCGAAATAGCTCTCCTCCAGGCAGTGACTTGGGGACCCAGAATCCTTGCAATTTGCAACTTTTTCATCTCTTGGAGTCTGCTGCTGGTTGCTCATATCCAGCCAGCAAATGAGTGAAGGGAAAGTGTGAGGCGATGTGCAGAATGTTTTATGGCCAGGCCTGGAGGTTGCATCCGTCCCATCTGCTCACATTCCATAGGCCAGACTCAGTCACAGCAGAGGCTAGGAAATGATGTATAGCTATGTGCCCAGGAGAAGAAGAAATGGAACTTGGTGAGCACAGAGTCCTCTCTCGTGATGAAGCAGAAACTGAGGGGGAGAGGACATTTATTTGAACACATAGCATGGGGGGCAATGGGAATGTGCATTTAATGAAATGCATGTAACTTAAGGGGTCCATATACATCTTCAGTATAGCTCCCCAGGTTTTGAATGCAAATTCAGCTAAGGGGTTGATGAATTATCTTGCAGATTTTTTTTTTAATTTCAGTAGCTTTAAGAGGTGCAATTGATTTTTGGTTATATGGATGCATTGTATAGTGGTGAAGAAGCCTGGGTTTTAAGTGTACCCTCCACCCCCACCTGTGCACATTGTACCCTGCAGGTGGTTTTTCATCCCTACCCAACCACCATCATTTCATCTTCAGTTTCCTTTAAGCCATTCTATATGCCTTTGCAGATCCTTAGTTTAGCTTCCACTTTTAAGTGAGAATATGTGATGTTTGGTTTTCCATTCCTGTATTATTTCACTTAGGATGGTGGACTCCAATGCCTCTCAAGTTGCTGCAAAAGTCATGATGTCACTCCTTTCCGTGGCTAAATTGTATTCCATGGAGTGTGTGTGTGTGTGTGTGTGTGTGTGTGTGTGTGTAATTTTCATTATCCACTGATTTGATAAACACTTTGGCTGATTCCACATCTTTGCAATTGTGAGTTGTGCTACAATGAACATATGAGTGCAGGTGACTTTTTTGTATAATGGTCTCTATTCCTTTGGGTAGACACCAAGTAGTGGAATTGCAGGATTGATGGTAGATCTACTTTTGGGAAGGTTTTTGAGTTTCAGATTTTTAACTATACTTTGTAAAGTTGGGGAGGTATAGATTCTACTTCTTTGTTAAATTTGGAGAATAATACAATGGTTTTAAACTTCTATTAGGGATTGTGTTGCATGGTGAGAGAGTTTTATACTCTATTCAAAGCAGCTTAGTTACATATAGTTCCATAGAAACCTCATTGTCTTTGTTCAAAGCCAACTTGAAGAATGAACTTTGATGCAGTCTCTAGCAAAAGTTCAATGTACCAATTAACTTTATGGGATTGGAGTCAAAACTAATCCATAAAAATGGTCATTATGCTCTCTGATTGTTGGTTGATATTTAAGGGAATATCATGAGTGGTCATGTACTGAGGGGAATTCAAAGATTATTGAACATTCTACTCTGCTAAAAAATATTCACTCCTTTATTCCCTTAAATGCCTTTATGGTTTTCCAGGTCCCAATTCATTGAAAGGAGGCTAGAGAAACAGTTCAAAACACTTGCTAGCTAACAGTTCCTGTAAGTCATGACAGCTGCTTGTCGATGGGCACAGACCAGAAGCAACTCTGTATGGCATGACTTCCTCACAATGGCAAAGATTCCTTAACACAAGGTAACACATGACACAGTGATACACATTCTAAAAGCCAAGAAGAGAAAAAGCTCTAATAGAGATGTGGGTGGGGGGAAACTGGAGACCAACATTAATGTAACAACATAACATAACATGAAGTGCTGTTGGATGGCTGCTCTTTCTGTGTAACCAGATTAGAGCTGCCTATTAATATCTCATGCCTATGATAATTTGGGACATATTTCAGGAGAAAGAATCCTTGGTTTCAGGCTCTTATCCTGGTTATGAAATGGCTTCCTTAACATGTTCCAGTCCCATAAAAATGTTCTGGTATGGGATGGAGGGGAGGCGTGTGGGAGGTGGAGAGGAGTTCCAGAGCAAGTGGACCCTTTGAACTTTGATGGGATGTTGAAGATGATGGCAATGATGATGATTGTTTTAAATGAGGGGTCTCTGTATCCTCAATAATGCAAGGGTTGGCTCTACGTAAATGGCTGTGGCACTAGAGCCCTTGCAGGTGGGGTGAGGGCACAAGATCATCAGAAGCTACACTGGGGTAGGATGCCTTCTCCATAAGCGCCTGTCTAGGTGAGGATGGATAAGGAAGTGGGCTGTGCTCACTGAGGCAGGGTAGAATTTGAGATCTTGAATCAGCCCCATCTCTTTCCTGGTTTCATTTATTTTTGCTAAAAGTTTAGCAGTTTTTTTAAAAAAATGAACTCTGAATCTTCTAGAAGGTCTCATTGCCATCAATTTATTTATCTAAGACTGTGTCTGGAACCAAGCTGTCTCTTCCAAAGTGAAGAAAGTCCTCAGTGGTAGTTACACCTCTCTCGGACACTTCAAGGGTGAATGTGGATTTGGATGGGACCTCTAGGTAGGGCAGTTGGCTGGACGAGACCTTGCTTGGCTCAAATCAGAGATGTCCTCCTCATCCAAACTTGACCCCAAAGTCAGCACAGTCAAAACTCCCTGATTTCTTCCTTTAAGCTTTTTTATACCTTCTAAATATTCAAGATGAAAAACAAAACAAGAGTAAAATGCCTATCCTGACAAATAAGAAAAAGGAACTTCGTCCCTGACTTTTCAATATTGTCATTGTTCTTATATTGTCCCTGTCTAATTGCCATCCAGTTTCTGCCTCAATGGGTCCTGGAGTGAAGACTTCATTGCCATCTTGGGCAGACTCTTCTATGTTAAAGCAGTCTCATCTAATAAAAGATTCATAATTCTGTTGATTTGGCAGCAACTTTCTTTAGCATGTCGCTCCCAATGAACTTTTCAAACTGTTATTTAAAGATAATGAGATTTTAAGATAAAGTAATAATGCTGGAAATAAGCCAACATCTTAGCCAATTGGCAAACACATAAAGAAAATAATTTTTCCCGTCAACAACCCTTTGAATATTTTTAAATGACCATAGTATACT
This sequence comes from Carlito syrichta, assembly GCF_000164805.1. NCBI lineage: Eukaryota > Metazoa > Chordata > Mammalia > Primates > Tarsiidae > Carlito > Carlito syrichta. The sequence continues at coordinate 17,020 of NW_007233620.1, read as the reverse complement.
CCATCTCTCCTGGAATAACTTTCCTTTCTCTAACATGAACATTTGCATTCTCTTGTTTCAGGTCACATTCTATAATATACATCTATTTATCTCGAGTCCTCCTCAAATGAGGCCCCACAGAACAACACAGATGTAGTCTGACCATTTATTGTAGGTCTAGGTTTTAACATCTCTCTATTAAATATTACATGTTCATTAATGAAGGCTAACTTGCATTAACCACTGCCAGTGTGGTTGAAATTGAATCATCTCTACCAAAAAAAGGTAAGGATATTTTTAGTATGGTAAGCAAAATTGTTTCTTTTCATGATGGGAGGGTAATAAGACACTAGAAATATTCTCTTTATTGAACAACAATGAAAAGAAAGGTAGCTTATAGGAGGTGGGGAAGAGGATGGCATGAATGACGGCTTCCACCAAATGCTTATGTCTCTGTCTATTCTCACCCAACCTTGGACATAAACAGGCAACATTTTCTCAATCTTACATACAATATTATGAAAACAGTCTGAAGAACCTTACTCCAATTAGATTGTTTTCTCTAGGTCACTTAAAGAAATTTGGAAAGCCCCACTTCCAGGAACCACAAGATAGAAAGTTTGGGATTTGATATAGTAAAAAAGTAGGATTCTTCTTGTTACTGACTGCAGGAGTGAGACAAGTTACTGTTTTCTCCCTTCTCTAAACCTTAATTTTCCCTTTTTAAAAAAGGAGATAAATAATTTCAGCCTCCCACCAGCACTATCCAATAGAACTTTCCTGAATGATGGAAATGTTCTTTAGTTTCATGGTCCAATATTGGGGCCACCAGACACTTGTGGCTCTTAACCACTCAAAATGGGATTGGTGTGACTGATAAGCTATATTTTTAATTTAATTTAATTAATTGTAATTGAATAGCTACATGTAACCAGTGGCTCCCATATAAGACGGCATTGATCTAGACCTTCTTGTGGAATAAAATAACTAAATTACATGTATAAGTTTATGAGGGTCACCTAAAGGGTTTTTTCAAAAAAATAATATAACGGCCCAGGGGTTTGGCTGTGCTGAGAGGTAACATGATCTCTTCTATTTTATTTGTTGGTTCTTTATGAGGACTCCTGACTTTGGAAGAGTGAGATTCCTACTTTTATAACCTACCTTGTTCCCACTTTTCCCAAATGAAATCAGGGTCTTATGGCCACCCCAGGATCAGCCATCAATACCTCCATTGCAAGATAAAACAGTCATATCTAGAGAGGCAGACCCTCTGCCAAGGTCATACACTGATCAATGCAGAGGCAGGTTCACCACTAATTGGCTCCAAATGCAGCGTCCACCACTAATTGGCTCCAAATGCAGCGTCTCTTCTCTGGGTTTTATTTCCTTCTATAAAACCAGGTGCTTGTTTAATTTCTCTGAGGTCTTCCAACCTCAACTAGCTGTGGACCTTCAGAATATATGAATGAGTGAAAGATAGGTGATGGGAAAAAACATAGTAGTTGAAACTTCGGCAGGAAGAAGGCTAGGAGTTGGGTGTTGATGCTGTACCTGCCATAAATCAGGGAGGACCTGTTACCAAGGAAGGGTGGGGCCAGAGAAAGGAGGATAGCAATAGATCACCTAGCCACAGTGGTCTCTAAAACCACCTGGAGGGTCAGGCTGTAGGCCCATGCAAGGGGCCCTGAGGGGTCTTCTCTTCTCCATACTTGATCCCTTTAATGAATGGAGCCTGTGTCCTGCCTGAACCAATAGGATTTCAAGAAGAAAATCCAACATGCATGCCTGTCGTTTACCTGGTAGTCCCCTGGGACACCAGCTGGCAGTGCTGCCCCAGGGGAAAAGGGAGTAGATGCTCTAATCCATAGAAAAGCAATGTTTGGCCTTTAGAATTCTCCTACTTTTGTAACCTACCTTGTTCCCACTTTTCCCAAATGAAATCAGGGTCTTATGGCCACCCCAGGATCGGCCATCAATACCTCCATTGCAAGATAAAACAGTCATATCTAGAGAGGCAGACCTTCTGCCAAGGTCACACACTGATCAATACAGAGGCAGGTTAACCCCCCAGGTACCCAGACTCCTGGCCCTGTGGTCACAGTCTACAGTGCAGAGTACCACAGCAACCTTCCTGCTCTGTCTCAGACATGGCCACCGAGGAACATTGCTGCTGGTGGCTCTACAAGGCCTGAAGGATAACCTAGCCAGCCTAGCTTCCCAGCAGGGAGCTAGACAGGGATTAAGGAAGCAGACTTTTATGGCGCCCTCAAAAAGACCTGGGTATGGTTATGCTTAGGACAATGTTTAGAGAGAAATGAACTACTTTGCTGTGCTTTAGAGAACAGGTAGAGCTTTCACACCAAAACCCCCATGGAACTGGGGGCAGCGAGGACTCCTGTTCCTTCTTCCTCAGCCCCTCATTATAGGCATCTCAGCATCCTTCCAGGCAGCTGAATGCATCTAAGCATCCAGTCTCCAGAGCTGCTTTCCTAGTCCCCACCTGGCCCCACTAATGGCTGGAGTCTTTGCACTGCCTGAATCAGCCGGACCTGCTAGATGCACAGCCAGGGCCTTCTGATGCTAATGGCTTTGGATTCAGTTCCAGGAGCTGGCCCCAGCGGGGATCTCATTCTTGCTGTTCTGGGCCTGGGTGTCTCTTGGGCAGATTAGTTTTTGATGGGGCAGGTACTGCACCATTTCCATTAAGCACCATAATGCAGACATCATTATCGGCAGGTGCCCTGACCTCTTCTTTGCTAATGAGTAGCCATTGATATGTGAGCCATGTAAGCATTTTCCCCTCCTGGGCCTTCTTCCTCAAGCAACCACCCCCTCCCCTCCGCCCCGCTCCACTGCCTTGTCTCCACACACTCTCTCCTGCCCTCCCTCTCCTGCCGGGTGGAGCCAGGACACTAGTGAGCTTGACAGGGGGATGGCCAAGTCACTCTGGTCCCTAGAATGATGAAAAAGAACTGACCCAAGAGTCAGGAAACAAAAGTCCCTTCTCAGGGGATGAGGAACAATATACTTCACCTCCCTGGGTCTCTTTCGCTCATTATTCAAATGGATTTGATGAGGCCTGCTGTACCTACCTCACAGAGATATTGTAGGGATCAAATAAGATTAAAGGTATGAAAATACTTTGAAAAGTTAAAAGCTCTATAGGGCTAAAAGGGATTGCTTTTAAGCCAAGTGTAAAGGAACTCAGGGTTTAAGATGTACTCAGGGAAAGGAGAAACTGGGGGTAAAAAGGGAACCAAGGGCTTGCTATGTTTCTGGGAAGAAGGTGGATCTCTAAGTGGTAGCCCTGAGATGAGATCTTGTTTATCAGCCTTTCACTCTTTGGTTCCCCCGGTAGAGGCAGGGTGGTCACATAAGAACGTGGGCTGGATTCTCTTGCTCAGGTGGGTCTTTTAATGACAAGTCTTGCCCAAATCTCCTTCTCCAACAAGCAGGATGTCTGAGAAGAGAATCTAGCACCAGAGAGGGACCACTTTTTCTTGAGCTGCAGCATGAGACACTGAACAGGATGGTGAACCTGAGCAGTGGTGCCTTGAGAAAACAGCTGGGCAGGGCTTCCCGTGGTGCTGATAACTTGAAGGAGTCATGTAGTGAGGGGACCCTAGATTTGAAGTCATAGCACAAAAATAAGGAAACCAGAAGATAGAACCAGCAGGACTTCCTGACCCAGGGAGAGCTTGTGAAGTGACTTTTTATGGAATACTAGGGCCTTTGGTCGGGTGGGAAGAGACTCCCTACAGCTCTTGAGGACAAGACTTGTGACTGTGACCAGGCTTGGGTGAGATTATTGCCAAGATGGCAGGAGAGGGCCCTTCCCACTGGCTTACTCTTTCTAGTGCTGGGACACGGAAGAGAGGAGAAGGAGGATTCTGGGGAGTAGAAACCAAGGCAGAGAGGAAATAAGAAGAATGTGATCAGAATCAGCCTGCTAGATGCTGGGCAAGAACAGTAAAGGAACTTAGCCTTTGGTAGTGTGGGGAGGATCCTTAATTCATATGAAACTCCAACTTCAAGTTAAGTATTGTTCCTATTCCCCAACTTTGCACCCCCAGTGTTCCAACATTGTGCTGTAGGGGTACCAGATAAATAAGTGGTAAGACCTGAACAAGTTAGGTTATGTTTTAATATAAGACCAAAACACTGTTACAATAATACATGAAATATCACCCAATGAGGTAATCTGTGAGAAAAGTCCCTTGTGAACTGATGTGGCCCAGTGAAGATTTCTTGAAGGGCTTGAGTAGGGTTTAGTGCTAAACCCAGTGGGGCAATGGTTTGAAAACTGAGGTGGAGGCCAGGATGCATTTTAGTGACAGAAAAATAGATGAGAATGGTTAATTTCTTCCTTCCTCCCTTCTTCTTTTCTTCCTTACATCCTCTCTTCCTTCCTATCTCCATCCTTCCCTTAACTTCCTTTCTTCTTCCTCCTCTTCTTTCTCCTTCCTTCCTCTATTTCTCTCTTTCTCCCTCTCTCCATCTTTCTTTTTCTTTCTTTTTTCCTTCCTTCCTTTGTTCCTTTTCCCCTGTCTCTTTTTCCTTGATAATACATATGCAATATTATCTAAGTCTCCTCTAACACCATTAGGATTTAACTTGTCCTTTCCATCACTTTCAGCATCGAGTCCCATTCAGTGCCCATCCCATTCACCAACACTTGTCTCCACTCTATCTCGGCTCCCAACTTAGGAATTCTCATTGCTGGGACTTACTCAGCAGATGGGCACATCATATCCACACAGTCCAACTGGCTGCATCCTCTGCACAGTACTCATAGCTACACTGGCACTTAACAAATGTTCAATATGGTATGTTACCCTCTTCCACCCCAAAGGATCTCAGAGCAAGGAGCCTAATGCAGGAACTGCCCCTAGAGACACATATTTGCAGTTCACTGCCTGTGGACTCAGACCCATTAGAATGCAATCTCCACATTCATTTTTTTAAAACAGGACTCAAAACCACATGGCATTAAAACTGTCTCGCCAATAAGCCACATTAACCAGCTCATCAATTTTTTTTCCTAGTCTATCCTCCTCATAGGCAGTTTCACTGGTAGTTAAAGGAGCATAATCGATGTGTGCTCATTCACTGGCTCACGCTCATTTGTGGATTACCCACCCTCCTCAGTGCAGCGGCTGCTTCCATCTTGTGGCCGGCTACAGGGACATTTCTTCAACCCCTTAGTACTTCAGCCAGAAGTGGACAAGGGACATTCAAAATCAAACTATTAGTGGCTTCGATTAACAAAGAAATGGCAAGGTGGGAGGACTTGCCAAGAAGGGCTTACAGAGCAAGGGCAGGTTCTCCCACTGCCAAGAGAAACCACGACTGAACTGGCAAACGTTCTTTTCAGCTTGATCCTTTATCTCAAATGAACTCACCTTGGTTGGATAGACCGTGTTGGGAAAACCATGCAGAAGTAAAGCGGAGGTTGGAATGCAAACTCTGGAGAAACTCCCAGAGTAGTGAGCACATAGTGCAACTGATTGTGCTTAGAAGCAAATAGTATTGTTGGCAAATAGTATTGTTCTTCCAACACTTGTCCCTTCCCCTGGACAAGGTCTGATTTTCCCAGGCTTTCCTAATGAAAACTCTAGCAATCTCTGGCTTGTTTGATTCCCAGGGAAAGCCATTGCTGGACCTGGCTAGCCACCACTAGGAATCTTGCATCTCTTCCACCACATACTCAGATTCTCCAGGCTCTTGGCCAGAGATCAGAGTCCCTGTGAACTGGCCTTTCTGAAGAAGAGATAAGCCAATGAGAGGGACCAGAGTCAAAAGGGTATGGGTGTCATCATCTCAGAGAGGCCCAAGTAGCAGTCCCTGCAGGAGGCAGTGGTGGATGTGGGTCTGAGAGTCAGGGTGGGCCGGAGGGTCAAGCAGCATCTCTGGTCTAGATGCCCTTCAGTGTGGCTATAGCCTATTACGATGTACCGCCTCCTTCTGGCCTTGAGCCGTCAACTGATATTCCAGAGGACTGTCTGAACAGCACTCACATTCTTCTTGTACTGGCAAACTTCCAGGACAAACTGTCACATAGATAGTGGCAGGAAATGTGAAAAGGTGGCAACAAAGTCAAGCAGTGTTGCTCTGAAAGATATGTTTGGTGGAGGGGCATAGTGGTCTAGCTGTGCTGTTAGCAGCAGGTGGCTTCATGCTAAGCACATGTTATTAGAATTACATGAATAAACTCCAGTTCCTGCCTGCCTCAGAGCATTAAGTTGTGGATGAGAATCTGAAGGACCTTGCCTAATGCTCTCCTAAACCAGTGTCTACACTCAGGACTTCCATCGAACACTATAAGGCAGTTCCACAGTGCCTAGGGAGAAGAGGCCTCATCTACAAATGGGATGGCAGCAGGAGTGAACAGGGACCAGTGTGCATGTTAAACACAGCACTTCCATGAGGTTGCTTTACGGAATATTCTCTTAGCTGTACCCCCAGGGTCCCCAGGACATTGGGTGTGCACAGTGAAAGAGTAATCACTTGTAACTGTTGTGCTTGGTGTTTCTGTTGTTCCAGGGAAAAGCCCAGCTCCAGAAAAACAAAAAACATTTGGAACCAGAGATGCCAGAGTGGGAGATGGATCTTTGTGAATTCTCCACATTACCAAACCAAAAGCCACGCCCACAGAGGCACTTTTCACTATTTTCTGTGCACGTGATGAACAAAGAAGCGTAACCAGTGAATGCACATTTATCTTCCTTGCCTTTACATACAAAAGTTCAACCAACCAGTACAGTAAAATCCCTGATTTCACCTTTGCTCAGAGAGACACTGCTTTGGGAACTAGTCCCTGTAGGGCTAACAACTAACTTACTTGTTGCCAGTAATAAAAAGCCCCTTGTTAAATCCTTCTTGGTTGTGCATGTTGGGTTGTCATCTGCCAAGCAACCAAACCCACCCATGGGTAACTTATTCATGCAAATTGCAAGGAAGGCAGGGAGAGGTAGGCAAGGAACAGGTGAGCACGTCTTGGATGTTCAGGAATTGAGAGAGGAGTGCAATGGTATTTTGTGTTGGAAGGGACTCTCTTGATGTAAAAATGTAGAGAAGTGTGGTGTCAGTCACAGAGTCACTAAAGGTCCTGCAGACTTCCCACGGTGTTTTGAAAGAACTCAGCAGCCATCCATGACAAAGCGTTGGGCCTCTCATGCTCTTGGGCAGGGCCCGTCCTTGACCTCAGGTATCTTTAGCATCATCCCTACTTCCCAATATACCCCAAGGTCTCTATCTCTTAGACAGGCAGCATTGCGCTTATGTGCCCACTCTAGCCCAGGCAGGATCTTCTCTGTCAGGGTTACTGGGCCTGCCTGAATCTCTCTAGAGAAAGGAATTCCCAGAATGAGTATTTCTCTTCCATCTTCTTATCCTGGTTTCTAAGTCTGAGTGTTATCTGGGTGGTTGTGGCTGCCTCATGAAAAGAATCTTTGAAGTCCAGAAAGATGGCCACTAGACCTGGTGGCACCTGAGGTCTCAGGTTTTTCTTGTCTGGCTCTGGCTACAGAGATGAGGGTTGAGGTAAGGCTCCCAAGCTTAAAGATGACCTGCAGCATAAATAACTCCATTTGGGAACAGAAGGTGATCTGTGACAAAGGTAGATGCAAGGAGAATGGCTCTGGAGCTGGCATTTTCCTCTGACGAGGTGGTTGTGCTTCAGTCACACCATACGGGCATCAGATGAGTCCAGGAGCCACACACCTACACATCTCCAGGGCCCAGACAGGTACAGGTGTGGAAGGGGTTGGACTTTAGTATCTGGAATTAAAAGAGAATGGTAGAGACTGCAGCCTACTGGAGAGAACATAACCAACTATGGGGATATTCCGTGGAGCAGTGGGGGTTGATGAGAAATGGTCTTCCGATTTCTTTTTTAGGAAAAACAAAAGACTTTTTAATTTTTAATTGGAATATTGGATCTTCACAAAAAGCAATAGGTGGTAGTAAACAAAATTGGTTTTCTAGGTGTATATGAGCTTCAGGACCTCAGCTGGCAGCTAGCAATATATATTTAGAGAACACAAAGTCATACTAGAATAAACAAAACAAACTAGGGTTAGGGTGAAGGACATGATGGTCTTAGCAGCAACAGAAATAATTTTTGTTCAGTATTACACAGAAGGCATTCATCCTATCTTTAAATATGCTCTAAAGTCATCATAGACAACTTCCTCAAAACCTCAAACCTCAAAAAGAAACTTCTAACAAGTATTTATTTATATATTGACTTGTATTTGCTGTCCCTGATTTAACTTGAACCAGCATCTTGACATGCATGTGACTGTATAATACATTTCTTAGCTGGGAGGTTTGATTGGACTTGCAGGGTTCCTGAAGATGAGTAGGACCAGGTGGTCATTTGCAGATAGCTCAAACTCCCCGCAGGAGGGCAGCTTCCCTGGCAGGGATCATAACACACAGATATTTATACTTATGCTTCAATATGTATACGTGCATGCGTATATAACTATTGTAAAAAACACACAGGCAAAGCCACCAGCCATGGGCAGAGTTATGGACTTTGAGCAGGCTTCCGAATTTCTCCATAAAAAATAAAAAGAAAGAAAGAAACTAAAAGCAAGCTTCTAAGGAGCAGCCCAGAACTGCAGCAAAACTTGGTGATACCAGCTTGCATTTCAGATCACAAATGGAATGGAAATGAGCAGCTTTGGGGTGGGGGTAGGGAACAGGCTAGAGCAGCTCTTCCCTGAGAAAGAGGAAGAGGCCTAGGCTTTGCGGATAATCATGAGATTGTTTGTAATAGGCAGAGGATGGAATGTCTGCGTTTTTTTTCCCATTAGCTACCCTCAGAAGCCACCCTGCTGCGTGTTTCAGCCATCCCAGGCCTAATGAGGCCTCGCCAGAGGGAATCCAGGAAACTATTGGGGAGTCCAGGCTTTTACATTCCCTGAATGGCGCATCACGAGGTTGATTTATGTCAAGCTCTGCAGAGATAATTCACTGCCAAGGCAATTTACTAATCCTTTAGATTATGCATTTGGTGTGTCACCCAAATTGGCTCCTCTGTGCGACGTGGCACTCAGGGGACGGTAATTTGTTTGTGCATATTCCAATCAGGAAGAAGATTCATACGCTACTGTTGAGGAAGAATGGATCACTTGCTTTTGACTTTAATGCAGAGAGGTTGGCTCCTGGGATTTTGGAATAAATATTTGATCTTTAAAGATCATTTTGTAGCTTGTAGCCGTCAACCCAGCCAGGTTTTTAGTGTTTGTTTATGGTTTATACCATATGATTCAATAAACTCTGCCGGAGACACATGTGCATAATTAAGTTTAAAAGCCAGCCCCGACTACACTGCAGGACTTGCTCCTCAATTCACAGTTTATGCACCAAATTCTATTTATTGCTATCAGGATTTCCACCCCCACCGATCTCAGTGACTCAGAATTGGGGGGACTGCCTGGGCACGTCCCTGTTTCCATCTTGGTGGCAGTCTTTCCCCTGATGTGCATGTTCCTCACATTTTCTTCCCCAACATACTAATTTCCAATGCTAGATTTTAAAAACACAAATGGCATCATGACCCCCAGGCACTAAGTAGGGCTCCTGTTTCAGACACAGCATTTACTATGTTATGCTCAGTATGAAAATCGTACAAATAAGAAATGGGAGGGTTGTTTACTACTCCCATTTCATAAACTGAAAGCATGAGGTCTAAGACAAATAATAGCTAATTCTTACACAGTAGTTACTATGTTTCAGGCACTATTCAAAGCACTCTACAAATATTAGCCCAGTTAATCCCCATCAACAACTATATAATGTAAGTACTATTATCTCCCATGAGGAAAATAAGGCACAGAGAGGTTAAATGACTGAAGGTGCCCAATTTCACAGAGGTAGTAAACGGTGGGCCTGCCAAGGTCTGTGTGTTGACTACTGTGCCATGTTGTCTCTCAGATATATTTATAACACAGGGCCAAGCAATGGACACAAAAATCATACGGTAAAGCCCAAACTCCAGTCACCTTAGCTTAGAGTGAGCCTTCCTTTGAAGGTCAAACTCAAGAATGAACTCAAGAAGATGTTCTACCAGAGCCTATGGTTCCATTATTACAAAACAGACGTTCTGCGCTAAGTTGCTCTCCTTTGTTTACTCTTTAAGAATGGAGCTCACTCTGACAGGGATGACAAACATGTCCTTAAACACTTATTTATAAGATCTTAGAGAACCTTTCCCCGCCTTGGTTGTGATGGGAAAAGCCAAAAGGATTCATTCATCAACAGATATTCACTGAGAACTTTCTTTTTATTTTTCTTTTTTTGAGTTGGAGTCTCACTCGGTCGCCCAGACTGGAGTGCAGTGGCCGCTCCCGGCCACCGCAGCCTCACCTGCTGGGCTCCGGCAATCCTTCCGCCTCAGCCTTTTGAGTAGCCAGAATTATAGGCATGTGCTACCACGCCTGGCTGATTTTTTGATTTATTGTAGAGATGAGGTCTCGCTGCCCACGCGGGTCTCGAACCCGTGGGCTCAGGCACATTGAGAACTTTTGATGTGCCAAGTCCTGGGACAGACACTGGCTGACCTGGTCATGTAGAAGATACAGCCCCTGTCCTCCAGAAGATTCCATCAACATAATCATTTTGCCCAGAGCTGGCTCTGTCTAGGATATGAAACCAAAGCACTGGAGGCTGGGGCGATAGAAGACAGGGAGAGCAGGCACAATCTGAGAAGAGCAGGGCAACTTCTAGTTATGGGTGCAGTTTTCTGATGGAGATCTGCAAGAGCTCCAGGGGCCACCCATACTCATTGTTTGCTTTGTCTCTTTTGGGAAGCTGTCTGAACCCCCTCACAAATGACTGCAGGGCAGATAAAGGAGTGTGAAAGCAAGGTAGTGCAGGCACCAAAATGATGAGCTGTCATCCCATCTGCAGTGCCAAATGGATGCTGGGTGAGGGATATGCAAAGAATAGCAATGCTTGCATTGTATATGTGAGAAAGTCGTGTAATCACAAGGGCAAGTGGAATTTTCTTTCTCTCTCTTTCTCATCAATATTTCTTTCTCTCTCCTCACTTCCTCCATCCTTCTCCTCCTTTTCCTTCTTTTTCTTCTTCTGTTCTCTCTCTCCTCCCTCCCTCTTTCCTTTCTTTATTTTTGCTCCTTTTAAACAAGCAGCTTGCCTGCATTCTGTGTACTTTACCAAATTTATGAAATTCGGCTGAAGATTATTTTTTATATCTGTAATATTTCCACATGACTAATTGCATTTAGTGAAAAGCTGACACTAGACAATTTCTTGGGCTCATTCAGTGTTGGATTTATTAAAGCCCCAAAATCATCCATCATCTCAAAATTTGGCAGGTTATGTTTATAAATAAATTAAATTAACAAGTGTGTGCTGTGCCGGGTATTCATGTGTGGGAGGGAATGCAAATACAGATGTGTATACGCCCAACTAAAGCTGTAAAAGTATCCTGACCCAAACAGCCTCTAAAGTTAGTGCTAACACACAGTGACTTTTTCCTTTTTTTTTTTCCGTGCCTGCACTGCCCTCCATGACTTTTTCTAAACAGATGAAGTCAATTTGTAATTGAGAACTAGATCTAATTTAATTAGAATGTCCAACTTTTCGATCCAAATGTAGACTGCATCTAACTGACAATTGTGGTATAATGAAAAAGAAATTGGCCTGAGGTTAAAGTTGCATATGGCAGCCAGAAGATCTGGATTTTAGCTATGCTCTGATGCTAACTTCCTGTGTAGACTTCTGTGGTCACTTTCTCAGCTTGGGTTTTGATTTTGTCAACTATAAAATACAGAGACAAACCTCAGAAAGGTCAAGACCTAAAGTTCAACAGAGAAAAGAAGGTGTCTAGAAAAGATGGGTCGATGTACTTGTCGAAGATGTGTGCGTGTTTACCCGCTGGTAATAAGGACCAGTGCTTTTTTCTCACAGTTGAATTGACAGACATCAGCTCAAAAATTGGCGTTTATCATCCTGTTTGACACATGTGAAGAATGATTAGGAGGGAAAAGGGGTAGAGAAGAGACTTATATTCACTGAATACCTTCCGTATATGAATGATGGCCTTGGTGCTTTAGGGAGGTCAGGGAGAGAAAGGTAGAAGAGGAATGTTATACTTTGTCAAGCTAAGTAATTATCTTCATTTATTATGAGGAAATATAGGGTGGCTTATGATTATTATTGGTAATAATCCTAGTTGTAATTATTACCTTCACCACCACCATCAGCTATATTTCTTGAGACATATTGAAATATGTGACAGACCAGGTGCAGTATAATCCCAGCATTTTGGGAGGCTGAGGGAAGAGAATTGCTTGAGGCTAGGAGCTCAAAACCAGACTAGGCAACATAGTGAGTCCCTATCTTTACCCCAAAAAAAGAAGAAGAAAAAGAATATATGTGGCAAATTGGAGATCTCATGATATACAGAAGAAAATAAAAACCCTAAGACACAGGCCAGGCTATCTTTTAGATATTGCAAGCATATTTCACAAATTGTGGTATTTATCTAGAGCTGGCCATAGCAGTTTGAGGATCCAGTGTTACATGGATGCCCTCAAGGAATGTTATAGAAACCTAGAACTAGAAAGGACCTCAAAGTAACATCTCGTCTATTCCTCCATTTCGTCTAAACTGAGGATGGCAAATATACTGTAATATCACATGCCACTCTGGTTGATTGACAATGGCTGCCCAGAGTGCATTGAGAAGCGTTTTGAGACTGCTTATGAGCTCTGAGAAAGAGGGGGCTGTGATCAATTAGGTGTGTCTACCATGGGTACCCATGGGAAGATTAAGCGCTCATGCCATTTATTTCCCATTCTCTAACATCATTATTCTGAAAAACAAGAATTTTCCTTCTGACTTTACTGTTACTCTTGAAAAGACTAACCTGTTTCCCTCAAGAATTCCTATTGTATGTCTTTCATTTCGAGAAGATGCCTCTTTATATAGAACTTTGGTCAATTAAGGTACAATTTAACCTGATTTTTTTTTCTTGCATAATTCTCAGTGAGGATGGAGTATTTCCAGACACATACACCCTCTTACAACAGAGATTCCTTTATTTATTATGGGCTTTGGATCCCAGTATTGGTTTCAGGAACTCTAGCACATTCTGTGGCTATGTAAAAAAGTCTTAGAGGTAGGAGAGAAGGGATGATTCTGAAAACCACATGAGTCTTCTCTTTAGAGCTACCTCCCAACCCATCCCACTGTAAACTGTTGGCTGAACGCCGGTGGACGGGGAAAGAAGACACCCAGAATACTGAAATTAGGTTTTCCTTTAAAACTCTGTAAAGTAATGGCACACAAGAGTTCTGCATTGATTCCCCTTTTGACACTCAAAATGCAAAAGAAAGTGAGGCATTGTCTCTTATTCACTCAGAGCAGTGTTGGTAAAAACTCATAAACTACCACACTGATTGTAACAGAACAGTAAGAGTACACTTACGAGAGATTATGATGTAATCATAATCATTGTGATTATGATGTACGGGCTCAGTGTTTTTATACATTTTATACTGATAGCAAGTTTATTAAGTATAGAGCATTTTTATATGAGATGTAAGGTAGTCTGAGTATAAAAGAGCAAATCTAGATTTGAAAGCTGAACAACATTCTCTATAGCCTGTACTCTTGACGCTGCTCCCTGTTTATACTAGCAGTTGTGACATCTAGTTGGTGGGCTCCGGTAAATGGGCTCCATTGGTTGTGGTGGTAGAAAGTATATGCTTTGTAGTGTTTGCTGAATTCTGTGGTGTAAATATTCTCCCATGGCCCGTGTCTAGCTACCATTATGAACATAGAGTTGGGAAGAGAAGGGTACAGTCAACTCTCTGAGTCAGCCTGAGCCAGTGCCTGCCTGTCACTGTACCACATGTCCCTAATGGCACCCAAGAAGCCTAGTACATATAGTGGGTGCCAGTAGAAGTGAGGCTCATGCAACTAGAGAAGACGATGTCTGGCATCAAGTTGAAGGCAGCAGAAAACGGTGAAACATGCTGTATACCAGGAATACCGCAATCATCAAACATAGATGGAATCTATGTAAATCTCTCATTATTTAGATGAGAAACAGAGGTCCAGAGACAGGAACTGACTTGTCCAGGTGATTTGTGTAATAAAGTTTGACCTGGAGACAATGAATATGTTACTTACCAGTGTTTTATTTTTGGTGCCTTCATAGGAATCAATACTTTCATGTATTTTGAGAAGGCTGCCATTCTCTGTATATTTTCTATACTTCTTAGGTCCCTAAGTTGCACTGCCCTAAAATGGACTCTAAGAAGAATCTTCTAAGCAGAGGATAATGGGAAAGGATGATTCCCTGCCAGTCCTTGGTCGGAGGTTATTGATTCTGCTCATTGATCTAGGCTCCGATACATGGCTTGCCAGCTCCAATATTACATCTCTATAAGAGAGTTTGAATTTCTTGATTCTCCTTTTAAATCTACATTGTCAGGGCTTCCTACCTCCAAAGAAAGACTGCATGCCTCGGTGCACCCAGCTACTAGGGCCCAGACTTCCAATATCCTGCTCAACGAAATGAATTAGAGACTGATTCAGCTCGACTTCACTCAGGGGCTGATTTCCGAGATGGAGTCAAGCCCTTAATGTATCCTGCTCCTGCTTTCCCAGTCTATTAATTCCTCTTTCTTTCCCTCCAATACTGTGCCCTCGAAGCAGCTGGCTGCAAAACAACTGGAGCAAAAGGGAGGGGAGAGGAACAGTCTGTTTAAATGAGCTGATTGGACTTGTCACCACTGGGGTGTGGTAGGCAGAATAATGGCTCCCCAAAGAAGTCTGTATCTAATTCCTGGAACCTGTGAATATGTTATGTTACGTGGTAAAAAGGACTTTCCAGATGAGATTAAGTTAAGGGTCTTATGATGAGGAGATTATCTTAAATTATGGGTGGAGTCACTGTAACCACAGGGGTCCTTAAAAGCAGAAGAGGAGGCAGAAGATCAAAGTGATATGATAAAGGACTCAGGCTGCCATTGCGGGCTTTGAAAAGAGAGGAAGAGGTCGTGGAACATGCGCATCCTCTAGAAGCTGGAAAAAGCAAATAAGCAGTCTTTACTAGAGCCTCCAGAAAGCAATGCAGCCTTGTTAATGCATTGCTTTTTTTTAATCAATATTTTTTATTATGATATTGTGGGGTACAGTTAAGGGTTAGGTATACAAATATGCTTCGTTCAGGCACCCTTGTTGATAAGAGGTGTCTCCCCATTCCCAGACAGATATTTACTACCATTAATCCTATCTCCCTCTCCCCCACATAGCTTCCCACCACTGACAGTCATTTTCTTATAGTATTACGTTGGATGTTCAAGGTCCACTATATGAGTGAGAACATGCGGTACTCAGATCTTTGTTTCTGTGAGAGGTCACTCAGTATTATAGACTCTAGTTCCATCCAGGTTGCTGCGAAGTTCATGATTTTGTTCTTTTTTATGGCTGTGTAGTATTCCATCATGTATATGTACCACATTTTTTAATCCAGTTCTCTTTTGATGGACAGCATGGTTGCTTCCAGGTTCTTGCTATTGTGAATAATACTGCAATAAACATACATGTGCAGGTATCTTTTTTATAGAGTGATTTGAGTTCTTCAGGGTATATTCCCAGCAGGGTGATTGCGGGGTCATATGGGAGGTCAATATTTAGAGTTTTTAGGAATCACCATACTGTTTTCCACAGAAGTTGCACTAGTCTGCACTCCCACCAACAGTGTAGAAGTGTTCCCTTTTGCCACACCCTCTCCAGCAACTGTTATTTTTGGAGTTATTGATAATTGCCATTCCGAATGGAGTTAGGTGGTATCTCAGTGTGGTTTTGATTTGCATCTCCCTGATGATTAGTGAGGTTGAACATTTTTTCATGTGTCTGTTGGCTACTCAGATGTCTTCCTTTGAGAAGTGTCTGTTCATATCTTTTGCCCATTTTATAATGGGGTTGTTTGTTTTTTTCTTTTCAGCACGTTTGAGTTCCTTGTAGATCCAAGATGTTAAGCCTTTGTCAGACCTGGAGTTGGCAAATACTTTTTCCCAGTCTGTAGGCTGTCTCCCTGCTCTCTTGATGGTTGCTTTGGCTTTGCAGAAGCTTGTCAGTTTAATGAGGTCCCACTTGTCTATCTTATCTCTTATGGCCTATGGGTTTCAGGTTTTGTTCAGGAACTGGATGCCAGCTCCAATTTCCATGAGAGTATTTCCTTCATTTTCTAAGGTTCTTATGGTTTGAGGTTTTACATTTAGGTCTCTGATCCATTTAGAGTTAACTTTTGTGTATGGGGATAGATAGGGGTACTGTTTCAATCTTCTGCATGTGGTCAGCCAGTTTTCCCAGCACCATTTACTGAATAGGTTTGAAGTCTGGTAATGTGATACCACCTGCTTTATTTTTTTTTTTTGCTGATGATTGTTCTGGCTATTCTTGGTTGTTTGTGTTTCCATATGAATTCCTGTGCTATTTTTTCTAGGTCTGAGAAGAATGTTGCTGGTAATTTGATGAGTATTGCATTAAATCTGTAGATTGCCTTAGGTAAGATGGACATCTTCACAATGTTGATTCTTCCAATCCATGAGTATGAGATATTTTTCCACTTGTTTGTGTCATCTTTGATTTCTTTCAGTAGTGTTTTATAGTTTTCATGGTAAAGGTCTTTCATGTTTCTGGTTAGGAAGATGCCAAGGTATTACATTTTTTTTGTGTGTGGCTATTGTGAATGGAATTGTGCTTTTTATTTGGGTTTCTGTTTGTTTATTATTGGTGTAAAGAAATGCAATTGTCTTTTGCACATTTATTTTATATCCTGAGACTTTGCCAAAGGCCTTTATCAGTGTAAGGAGGTTTTTGACAGATTATCTTGGGTTTTCAAGGTACACGATCATGTCATCTGCAAAGAGAGATGATTTGACTTCCTCTTTTCCTATTTGGATAGCCCTGATTGCCTCCTCTTCTCTGATTGCTCGAGCCAGGACTTCCAATACTATGTTGAACAGGAGGGGTAAGAGTGGGCATC
>NW_007233619.1:0-20575 GCF_000164805.1 Carlito syrichta | reverse complement strand
CCTCTTTCTTACCAGTCTCTGTTATTACATTGATTAAAGTAGATTTCAAAGTCCAGTTCATGTGAACTACTTGTCCAGAGCTCTGTAGTCGGTAAGCACAGTGTAATTTTAAATTAATGTTTACTGCTTTTATAACCTACTGAACTATGGACGAGGTAAAGTTAGGGTGATTATCAGAGCCAATGGAAAGGGGGAGCCTAAACCTAGTGTTATGACTGGAGTGCGAGAAGATAGATTAGCACTATGCAAATAATTTAATTGAGTCCTTTATTTATGTTGACTACTGAGAGTGGACAATTGTCCTAAAGTGATCTTGGCCCCAAATGAAGCAGGTGGTGGGCTTGTAAAGGCAAAACCACAAGTATACGTAGAAACTTAGCAACCATAAACTAGCAACTTAGCTACCAAAATTTGAACTTTTGATTGTTAGGGAGTTTTTATTTACTCTATGTCCCAGGCATAGCCAGGGACTGGAAGAATTAGTGAGGTTACATAGAAATAGGGTGGAAGGACTGCTATATAATGGAGTTATTTTGGTGATGTCACTAACAGGATATAGGCTTATAATATGAGAATGTAACAATAGAGTTATGCAAGGTATAATATTTGAGTTCAGTTAACAAAGCATACAGTTACATGGAACTTCAGGCTAAGGCATTTCCAAATGGTCAGAAGAAACAGTTTATGGGAAGCAGGAATACAGGTCTGTGAGTACAAGGATCTTGTTTTAATTAGAAGTGGGAGGGGCAAGTTATATCTGGATAGAAAACAGCTAAGATGGAGGATTTTTACCGAAAATGCAGTTACTTATAACAAGCAAGACATTACAGGCTATTTTAAGTTTTACAGACATTTCATTAGAAATAATTTCATTTAACAAAAACCTTGTAACTGTATGTGCAGTTTCATTATTTAGTGTAAAGGCTTTTAGCCATCCACAAAATGTATTAATAAACACCAATAGATAGCCACACCCACAAGGGGAGGTATTATTTCAGTGAAATGTATTTCCTGTTTTTTCTGGGTCTTAATTCTCAGGTCCTAATGCCATCCAGAGATTTGGGCCCTTGCTTTGAATTGACTTGGTCACAGGCAGGGCACATGGTGTCTATCCTTGCAGCTTTGTTTTTAAGTCATTAATATGATAAAATACAGTTTAAAAATTCAGTCATTTTGGTATGTTTATTTAAAGAGATGGTAGAATTTAGATTTTGTTTTTTACTGTGTCCTAGGGCTTCAGGTAAAATAATTTTAGAGTTCTTGATTCACCATCCAGTGGAGTTCTATAAACTCCAGCTAGGTCTGCCTGTTCCTCCTCCTCTTAAGTATAGGGAGGCATTTTTGGGAGAGAATTAACTGGAAAAGTTTTAGTTAACACTATAATCAGGATTTCAACTGGGAGTTCGGCTGCCTCTTGAGCTTCCTGGTACACAAGGCGAATTCCAATTGTTTCTGGGGTGTCTAATTTTGGCGTCCCTTGCAATGAATGATAGCTACCTCTTTAGGGAGGCATATTGGCTCTAGGAGGGTTAAGATTTCTTCCTTGTTTTCTATATTTTTACTTGCTGCAGTAAGAAGACCTCGTTCCTTGTAGATCATGGCATGCACATGAAATGCAGCAAAGGCATATCAGCTGTCGGTGAAGATGTTTACCTGCTTTCCTGTTTCCCAACTCAGGACGTGAGATAAAGCAATTAACTCAGTCTTTTATGCTGAGGAACCTTGAGGCAATGACTTTGAACATATTACATCACGAGCTTTCATTAAGGCTGCATCAGTCTTGTGGGCTTTCTTTATTACCAGGCTACTATCAACAGTGAACAGGTCAGCATCAACCTGGATAAGGGAGTGGCTTATCAAAGACCAAGCTGACTGGCCTGAGAGATGCTCAACATGTCTTCACCATCATGAAATGGCATTTCTGGATTATCATCAGGCAGTAGGGTGTCTGGATTAAGGCATTGATTAGAAGAGAAAGTTAGCCTAGGTTGGTCAAGTAGGGGGCTTTGATATTGGGTGATGCATGAGTTTGACATTTAAAGGACAGATGATCCCTGGAGTAGAGTTTCAACAACATGGGAAACCGTTAAAGCCAGGCTTTGGCTTAAAGTTAATTTATCTGATTTCTTAACTAGTATGGTTGTGCCAGCAATGACCTGGAGACAAGAGGACCAGCCAGAGGCCACTGGATCCAGTCTGTTTGACAAGTTAGCCATCAGTATCTTCCAGTGCTTTAAAGTCTGAGTGAGAACCTCTTTTTCTATTTCTCATTGTTCATAAATGAACAAGTGTAAGGGCTTGCTAATATCTGGGAGTGATAAAGCTGGGGATCAGGTAATAGTCATTTTTAACTGCTGGAATTCTTGTTCAGCAGCAGTTCATTTTAGGGGCTGATCTCCTGTAGTGACCATATACAGGGGCTTGGAAATTTCAGAAAATCCTGGGATCCACAACCAGCAATACCATGCCAGCCTCAAGAATTCCCATACCTGTTGTTGGCATGAGAAACTAAAGAATGGGTTCTTTCTAGGTGGAGGTTAGGGCTTACTTACACTTTCTTAGCTGGTAACCCAGGTAGGAAGCTTTGGTAGAGAAGAGTTGTGCCTTTTTGCTGACACACGGTAGTCCAAGTTTTGGAGGAGCTGTAACAGAGACTTGGTACCTTTTAAACAAGTAATTATGTTTGCATTCACAAGCCAGACATAATCTACTTTCGGCAGTAGAGTGCATTCAGGGTGTAAGACATGGAAATCTGATAAATCCTGTTGTAAACCTTCCCTAAAATAGTTGGGGAGCTTTTGACCCCTCATGGCAACAGGGTCCAAATTAAATGACTGGTTTTCCCTGAGTCAACATCTATCTATTCAAAGGAAAAAAAATAGGTTGGCATAACCAGAGAGTGATGCTTTGTCAATCCTGGCACGTTCGTCTTTGTGCTTACTTTACCAAAACTCCTGCTGTAACTGTAAAAGCAAATCTGATGAGACATTGTCAGTGGGAGAATCAGAATAAGCTAAGAGACATTATTCAGAAAGTGAAAGAGTTACTGGCATTTGATAAGTAGTGTCAGTAGGAATATACATTTTAGTTTCATCAGGTGAAAAAATAATAGTTGCCCTTAGTTTCCAGAGAAAAATCTCAATCCGTGAAAGGGTATGGGCAGTCAGGGACCCTTAGAAAGGAGTGTGTGACCCATTTCTGACCTAAATTAATCATCCAGTTGAAGGTGAACTTGCAGTTTGTTATTGCCTCTGTTACCCCTTGAATAGAAATTTGTTTCTTGGATCTGGGTCCTAATAGTGACTTTTGGAATGACAGTTCTGCCTCAGTGACCAATAACAGTTGGACTGGGTGGCCACCAATAGTGGTGGTTACCATGGGCTCTTGGGAGCCTAAGGAAAAAGAGCCTTGCCTTCTTCAGTCTGAGTCATTTTCAGTTTTACTAATAGAGAGCTGGAGCAGAACTATCTTTGGGTTTTCTGTCTTTGGGTGGTGTGGGCAAATTTTTACCCATTGACCCAGCTCTCTACAATATGCACATTGATTCTTGGCTAGCTGGATGCATCCAGTTTTCTTTTCTCCCTTTTTAGTTTCTGTCTTTGTCCTTCATGCTGACCGTGAGCCAGTTTGGGAGGTCTGGATGGCATCAACTAACATTATTGTCTGCCATGTTGTTGCTGTATCCATTTTCTTGTCTTCCTGTTTCTGTTTCTCAGTTATTGGAAATTTTCTGAGCTACCTCAAGCAGTTGAGAAATGTTTATTCCTGTGAAATCCTTAAGTCTCTGTAATTTTCACCCGATGTAAATAGCCATCTCAGCCACAAAAGCCAAATTGATACTCACAGCATTATTGGGTGCTGAGGGATGAAAAGGTGTATAGGTACAGAATGTCCCTTGAAAATGTTAAAGAAACAACCCCAATGACTCCTTGGGACCCTGAATAATATCTTTAACTTTGGAAATATTAGCACATTTTCAGACTTCTCCTTTCAAGCCAGTTCATAGAGTCTATTGATAAGTTTTTAATGTTCTAGACCCTGCTGAAGTGTTAGGATGCCAATCCAGGTGAGAGGAGGGAAAAATCTTCTTTTAAATTTCCTCACTTATTTCTTCTGTGCCAGCCACTGAGTCTAGGACAGACTTATTAACCTAAGCTCTAATGTGCTCTATCTTTTCAGAAGTAGAGTTAAAAGGAGCTGGAGGCAATCATTGCAGGTCAGACAATTAGTGTGCATGATTGATTTTACCAGGGAGGGTAAAATCTATGGTTTCTCTGAGAACAACTGATTTTGGCAAGATTTTATTCTCTTGAGAAACAGATAAAACAAGTTTTCCCTGAAAAGTTAACCAACAGCCTTTGTATATAGTACCATGCTACTTTCAAGTTAGAAGCTCTGTCTCTGTAAAGTGTGGTTTATGGGAAGGGTCCTTCGTTTTATGAGAATATAGCTTCAATCATGGAGGGGAGGTTTTAGAATAAATTTAACCCTTGGTCCATATAGGAAAACTGATCAGGTCCCTGTAATGACCTTTCAAACTGACTGAGTAACATGAACAATAAAGACACTGTAGAGGGCTAATTAACATTAAACACAGGCCAGTTTATTTTACAGAGGGTCGGGAGCTTATTTTTTTTTTATTTTTTTTTTGAGTTGGAGTCTCACTCCTTCTCCCAGACTGGAGTGCAGTGGTCGCTCCCGGCCACCGCAGCCTTGACCCACTGGGCTCAGATGATCCTTCCGCCTCAGCCTTCCAAGTAGCCGGAATTACAGGCGTGCACTACCACGCCCGGCTGATTTTTTTATTTATTTTAGAGATGAGGTCTCGCTGCCCAGGCGTGTCTTGAACTTGCGGGCTCAGGCAATCCACTGACCTCAGCCTTCCAAAGTCACGGGATTACAGGCTGAGCCACCAAGCCCTGCTAAGAGAGCCTATCTTTTGAAAGGCAGTCACTCTAGTACTCAGCAAATGCAAAAGATAAAATTTTTCAACACATAGTTCAGAGGACTGACAAGTTGTGAATTCTGTGAGAACACAACAGATATTAAACAGACAACAAACAGGCAGACAAAACACAATGACATGCAGGGTGTGTCTGTGTTATGACTGAGTAAGCAAGAAGAAGCTACTCCAACAAGTTGAGTTTAATTTATTATGAATGTATAAAAAACAGGCAGGTGAAGAGTAGGCAAAAGGGAGAAAAACTCTTGGCCAATTGGTGAAATTTGCTACATAGCAATGTAGTGACCATAGCAACTATTAATTAACGACTTGAAAACCAAAATGGGAGGTTCAATTGTTAGGGAGTTTGATTAATTTCATGTCAGGTAGGTATAGACTTGTGCCCAGAAAGACCCTGGAGTTCTGCCATTAAGATATAGTTTAAGGTAGTTACATAGCCACAAGGAAAAATAATCATTATACAGTGAAGTTACCTTCATTATGTCACTAACAGAATATAAGAACAAACTATGAAAATGTCAAAGTGCAACATTTGATTTCAGTTAACAAAACAGATAATCACATGGAAGCTATGACGAAACAGTTCTGTAATGGTCAGCAGGTTTCTATTATTAATTTAGTTTCTATTATTAATAATGTTTTCTATTATTAATTTAGATGAAGTATTTTTTATATCTGGTTCAATGTCTACTGTCATTACACGTAGGCATTGAATCTTAGGTCAGGCAGGTAACTAAGATGAAAGTTTTAAACAAAAAGGAGTAATCTGGAAAATATTATTACTTTGCTAGCAATTTGATTTTATTAACTGACTTAGGTAATTTAATTCCCCTCTTTTAGTTGTGCATGAGTCAATTCGTTGACTCCTCAGTTAAAGGAAGAGAATTATAAGAGATTCTGGAATATAGAATTTTTACTGGGTTGATTCATTCCTTGACAAAGTTAACAAAACAGTTTAAAATACAAGGTTCAATGAGTAGACCAAGGAAGAGAAGTATGACGGGTCCTGCTATACTAGTAAGTAAAGGAGTTAGCCATAGGTTCAAAACAAACAGGGGTTAGAACCAGGACTTACTATCGTTTAGTTTTTTTCATTGCTGGTGTATGTTGTCCCAGACATTTTGGAGAGTTTCTTAGATGATTCCTGATGCACTGGCATGAAAACCACCAGTTTCTCCAAGAGCAACCCTAAGGCCTCCCTGAGACATGAGCAATGAGTTAAGACCTTTCTGGTTTTGGAGGATGACCTCAGCTGAAGAATTCACCCAGTTGTGGAGTTGCTCTGTTGTTGACTGTACATATTCTAGGTCATCATTTATGTTTTGAGTTAAGCTGGTTAGTTCCGTTAGTACTATGCCCTTTTTTTTTTGAGTTGGAGTCTCACTCTGTCACCCAGACTGGAGTGCATTGGACACTCCCAGCCACTGCAGCCTCGACTTGCTTGGCTCCAGTGATCCTTCCACCTTAGCCTTCCAAGTAGCTGGAATTACAGGCATGCACTACCATGCTCGGCTGATTTTTTTTTCATTTATTGTAGAGATGAGGTCTTGCTACCCAGATGGGTCTTGAATCCGCAGGCTCAGGCAATCCACTCACCTCAGCCTCCCAAAGGCACGGGATTACAGACTGAGCCACCGAACCCGGCTGCATGAGTACTATTTCTTCTTGTACTGAGGCAACAGTACTAAGTGCAGCTGTCCCAGACACACTTAATCCGACCAAAGTGAGGACTAACAAAGGGGTGGCGTGCCTTTTTTGGGTTCCAGGGTGTGAAATTAAAAGAACACTCTTGGGGCCTCTGTAGACATATAACTGAGGAAGTACATGAACAGTAATACATAAAACTGGCTTATTGTTTAACATTTCAGCAGTACCACAAGTAATCAATACTAATGAACAAGCAACCCACGTATTGGTAGGTGCAGTATAAGCTTCGAAATGAGTTATGATCTTAGTGAGAGGCAGATTGCAAATTTCAGAAAATGGATACCTGTTAAATTGAAACTTGCAGTTATTAAACAAGAGGCTTTTCCAGTTATGTTTCCAATAGTGACATGAACAGTTTTTGGAATACAAGTTGTTTTAACTGCATGACTTGGGATAATATTTTCAACTCCTATCCCTATGCAATATGAAGGACTTTATTTTAAACAAAGCCAACAATCTGATGCTAATTGAAGCCGACTGCTATTAAGCAAGCAGTACATATGAGTTAACATAGGAAATAAACCAGGGGGTTTCTGGACTGGAAAGCTTAATTCTAAAGACTTTGGAGCTGGTTCAGCAGATTCTTGTGGATAAAAGTCAACACAGATTCCTGTAACTCAGTTAAGGATCCTATGCGTATAGGTTAATGATTGAGGGTTTACCTTCGAATAGTAAATAAGGCACACTGGTCACACCCACCCGCTAACCTTGAGTGGCATTGTGGTGGTGAGGAAAACTTCCTATGGTCCTTTCCAGGAGGGACTAAGTCCTTCTTTCCATAACTTCCTGATATAGACCAGATTTCCAGGCTGGAATGGATGACATGGTGTGGAAGTTGGAGTTGGCTGTACAACTTGGACGTTGGTGTGGACAAAGTTCTACACCCATTGTACAGAATCGAGATACTTTAAAAGAGATTAGCAAACTCTTCAAGAAGAGGATCCCATAAGTGGGGTAACAGAGGAAGGGGTATTCCAAACATAATTTCACAAGGATAAACCTAGTCTTATTTGGAGTACATCTAGCTCAAAGGACATTGAGGGGTAAGAGAGTTACCCATTTTTCTCTGGTTTCTATTGTTAATTTAGATAAAGTATTTTTTTATATCTGGTTCAAGCTGGGCTTGGTTGGTAAGCCTGTAATAGGCCACTTTGGGAGGCTGAGGTGAGTGGATTGCCTGAGCCCGTGGGTTTGAGACCTGCCTGCGCAACTTGGTGAAAAATCCTCTCTACCATAAATCAAAAACGTAGCCGAGCATGGTAGCGTGTGCCTGTAGTTCCAGCTACTAGGAAGACTGAGGCAGATGGATTGCCAGAGCCCAGCAGGTCCAGGCTGCTGTGGCAGGGAGTGGCCACTGCACTCCAGTCTGGGTGACAGAGTGAGACTCTGACTCAACACATAAAAAAGAAAAACAATAAATTCCGATTCATGCATTCTACCTGTCCAGAGCTTTGTGGTCGGTGAGCACAATGCAGTTTCCATTTGATGTTCAGTGCTCTATTGGAGCCCAATATTCAAAGTTCTCAAATATAAAATATTTAAACCAAAAATGACCTACCCAGCTAATCTAAGTTTCATCAGCGAGGGAGATTTAAACTTTTTCCCAGATATTCAGTCCCTAAGAATTTATGCTCCATTTACATCTGCTCAATAAGAAACAATTAGGAAAGTATTAAACACAGAATAAAAGGAAAAAGGAATGACAAATTCTTCGCAAGAGTGCAGAAAAAAGTATTGAACACACTCATGAATCAAACCAACAACAAAAAGAAAGACAACACACTAACAGGAACGACAACAACTCTATAAGAACGTTATGACATGGATAACCTCTCACATTTCAATAATTATCCTGAATGTGAATGAACTAAATGCACCACTGAAAAGACATAGAATGGCAAAATGGATACAATACCATGGGGCAACAATATATTTTCTCCAAGAGACTCATCTCACCAGAAAGGCCAATAAAAGACCCAAAGTAAAAGATGGGAAGCAAAATTTCAAGCAAAAAGAACACAAAAGAAAGCAGGAGATGTAACCTTACTTTCAGAAAAAATACCCTTTAAGTTATAAAAACATAAAAAAGATAGAGAAGGTCACTATATAATGATAAAAGATTCAATCCATAAACAAGAAATATACATCCTCAACATATATGCACCCAACATAGGAGCACCAACTTTCATATAGCATCATCGTGACAAACTTCAAATGAAATTGACTCTAACATTGTCATAGCGGGGACTTTAATATCCCACTCACAACCCTAGACAGATTTTCCAGACACAAAATCAGCAAGGAGATCTGGAACCTTTGTGTGACCCATGACCTAATGGACTTAGTTGATACATAACGAACAATCCAACAATGACCACATAATATACATTCCACTCGTCATCACATGGTATGTACTCCAAGACTGACCACATACTTGGTCATAAATAACACATGAACACATTTTATAAAATTGAAATTTTGCCATGCACCTTATCTGATCACAGTGGAATAATAATAAATATCAACACCAACTAAGTTCCCCAAGCCCCACAAAGACATGGACACTAAATACCGTGATGATAAGCAACTCTTGTGTCAACAAGGAACACAAAACAGTGATAACAGTTGCCTGGAAACAAAAAAACATGAAGAATCATCTTACCAAAAGTTCTGGGGTGCCATGAAAACAGTAGTAAGAGGGGAATTCATATCTCTACAAAAACACATGAAAAAAATTGGAAAGATCACAAGTTACCAAAGGAAGCTAGAAAAGCAATACAACCAAAATCCTAACTTCAGCAGAAGAATCCAGATGACCAATATAAAAGCTCAAATCTGGGACATAGAAGTCAAAAAGATCATAAAAGAAAATCAATGAAACAAAAAGCTGGTTCTCTGGAAGGGTAAACAAGATTAATGGTCCCCTAGTTAGACTGAACAAAAAAAAGAGAGGAAAAGCTCAAATACATCCTTGAATTAATAAAGAACTTTGGCAAAGTCTCAGGGTGTAAAATAAATGTGCAAAAGACAATCACATTTTCATATACCAATAATAACCAAACATAAACCCAAATAAAAAGCACAATCACACTCACAATAGCTGCACAAAAAACAAAATACACTGGCATCTTCCTAACCAGAGATGTGAAACACTTTTACAATGAAAACTACAAAAGACTGCTCAAGGAAACTAAAGATGACACAAAGAAGTAGAAAAGTATCCCATGCTCACATATTGGAAGATTCAACATTGTTTTGATGTTCACTCAGTTTAAGGCAATCTACAGATTTAATGCAATATCCATCAAATTACCAGAGACATTCTTCTCTGACTAAGATAAAACAAAACAGTAATTAATATGGAAACATAAACAATCAAGAATAGCCAAACAGTCCTAAGCAAACAGACAATCAAAAAGCAGGAGATATCACACTCCTACACTTTAAACTTTATTATAAAGCTACAATAATCAAAACAGCCTGGTATTGGTACAAGAACAGGAATACAGACCAATGGAAGATAATTGATATTCCAGAAGCAAAACCACAATTTCTCAGCCCACTTATCTTCAACAAAGTCTCCACCACCAACCACTGGGGAGACGATAACCTATTCATTAAATGGTCCTGGAAAAACTGCTGACCACATACAAAAGATTGAAACAGAATCCCTACCTATTCCAATAAACAAAAATCAACTCTAAATGGTTCACACACCTGAATATAAAACCTCAAACTATAATAACCTTAGATAATGCAGGAGACAATCTTATGGGAAATGGAACTGACAACCAATTCCTGATCAAAATCCAACGTACCCATGCCATAAGAGATAAGATAAACAAGTGGTACCTCATCAAACAGACAGACTTTAACAAAGCCAAAGAAACCATCAAGAGAAAGGGAGACAGCCTACAGACTGAGAAAAAATATTTACCAACTCTATGTCTGACAAGGCCTAACATATAGGATCTACAAGGAACTCAAAGGTGCTGAAATGTAAAAAGCAAACAAACAAACAAAAAAACAAATTAAAAGTGGACAAAAGATAGGAATACACAGTTCTCAATAGAATAATATGAGCAGCCAGTAGAAACAGCCTCACTGGTCATTAATGAAATGCAAATTAAAACGACACTGAGATACCAAATAACTCCAGTAAGAATAGACATAATCAATAACTTAAAAAATAATAAGTGCTGTAGAGGATGTGGAAAAGGGAATACTTCTACACCATTGGTAGGAAAGGGACACCAGTACAGTTTCTGTGAAAAACAGTGTGGCTATTCCCAAAACTTCTAAAAATCGACCTTCCATATGACCCTGCAACCCCCCTACTGGGTATATACTCAGAAGAACTCAAATTTCTCTGTGAAAAAGATACCTGCACACGTCTGTTTATTGCAGCCTTTTTCACAATAGCAAGAACATGGAACCAACTGTGCTGCCCATCAAAAGAGGACTGGATAAAAAATGTGGTATACATACACAGTGGAATATTAGACAGCCATAAGGAAGAACAAAATCATCATCTTCACAGCAACCTGGATACAATTAGACACTATAAAACTGAGTGATCTTTCACAGAAACAAAGAAATATATATCGCATGTTCTCACTCATAAGTGGACCTTGAAAAACGACTGTAATAATATAAGAAAAGGATTGACCTTTGCTGGAAATTGAGGGATGTGGGGGGTAGGAAGGTAGGAATGACAGTAGCAAAAATCTGCCTGGGGAATGGAGGCACACCTCCTCTTCAATGGAACCTGCACAATGCATATTTGTTTACCTAACCCTGAATTGTACCCCACGGTGTTAAAATGAAAAAAAAATTTATAGCAAATATACACATATACACAATAGAATATTACATAATCATAAAGAACAAAATCATGAGTACTGCGGCAACCTGGATGGACTTAGAATCTATAATCCTGAGTCATCTTTCACAAAAACAAAGAACTGAGTATCATATGTTTTCACTCATAAGTGAATCTTGAACAACTATCATAATACTCCATGAAAAGGATTGACAGATCAGGCGACTGCCAGGAGTTGGGTGGGGGCGGGCAGGTGGGATTGGCATTATGGGAATCTGTCTGGGAAGGGGGCACACCTCATCAACAAGGGTACATGCATAGAGAATATTTTATTACCTAACTCTGAATTGTACCCCGCAATTTTATTTTTATTTTTTGTTTTTGTTTTTTTTTTGAGTTGGAATCTCACTCTGTCGCCCAGACTGGAGTGCAGTGGCCGCTCCCGGCCACCGCAGCTTCGACCGGCTGGGCTCCAGCGATCCCTCCACCTCAGCCTTCCGAGTAGTTGGAATTACAGGCGCGCGCTACCACGCCTGGCTAATTTTTTTATTTGATTGTAGAGATGAGGTCTCTCCTGCCCAGGCAGGTCTCGAACCCGCGGGCTCAAGCAATCTACTCACCTCAGCCTCCCAAAGGCGCGGTATTACAGACTGAGCTACCGAGCCCGGCTGTACCCCACAATTTTAAAATAAAAATTTAATTTAAAGAAAAAAGAAACAATCAAGAAAGCGAGTGCCAGCACACAGACTGAGGAAAAAAAATTACCAACAGTAAATCTGACAAAGGAACATCTAAAATCTAAAGGGAATGTAAATGTGCTGAAAAGAAATCTAAAAGCCTATTCCAAAGTGGACAAAAGATATGAATAGACACTTCTTCAAAAATACTAAAGAACAGCTAACAGATTCATGAAAAAATTCTCGGCCTCACTAGTCATCAAAGAAACGCAAATAAAAACCTCATTGAGATACCACTCCAGTCAGGATGGTCATAATCAATAATTCAAAAAAAGCCAAAGATGCTGGCAAGGATGTGCAGAAAGAGAGCACTTCTATACTGTTGGTAGGAGTGAAAACTAGTACAACTTTTGTGGAGAACTGTGTCGCAATTCCTAAAATATCTAAAAATTGACATTCCATACATCCCAGCAATTCTACTAGGAATATGACTGAAGAATCTAAAATCTCTCTTTGAAAAGATACATGCACATACATGTTTATTGAAGCAATATTCACAATAGTAACATGAAACCAACTCGCTATTCATCAAATGAGAAGTGGATTTTAAAATGGTCCATACACACCATGGAATTTTACACACCCATAAAGCAGAATAGAATTATGAACTTTGCAGCAACTTGGATGGACTTAGAGTCTATAATGCTGAGTGATTTCTCACAGAAACAAAGAACTGTGTACCATAGGTTCTCACACATAAACATACCTTGAGCATTTATCAAAATACTATAAGAAAGAGATTGGCAGTAGTGGAAAGCTGCCAGGGGGTGGGGGACCACTTCATCAAGAGTACCTGTATAAAGCACATTTGCATACCTGACACTGAATTGTACTCCACATCTTCATAATAAAAATAATTGGCTTGTTTGTTTGATGGTTTATTTATTTTAAAAACCATTTTTCTTTGCACATTCATGTGTATCTGAGGGTTTGATCTGAATTCTCCCCTTTTATTTCTTCTATCCTTTTTTTTTACATTTTTCTGTCTTCTTTTGTTTTTTCTTTTGGTTTACGTGTGTTTGTGACTGATAAGGTATTCATCTTTCAGATATACGTTGTTTGTTTTGCTCTATTGTTCTCATCTTAATTTTATTTAATTAGCTTAATGTGTGTGTCAATAAACGCTTGGGGCTTCAAACTGAATTTCTTTGGGGATTTCATCTGAACTTTGTTTTTTCCTCCATTCATTTTGTGCTAGACGTGTGTGTGTGTGTGTGTGTGTGTGTGTGTGTGTGTGTGTGCGCTTGTGTTTGGTTTTCCTGGTTTTTTTCTTGTTTGCTTTATTTCCTCTTGCTATTATTCCATTTTTTGCAGGGTGTGAGTGTATGTCTGTGTGTGGTCAAAATTTTGCTTTGATTTCTGATTTCATTTTTTAGGGTCTGTTACTTTTTTAAATTATTATTTCAATCTATTTTTCTCTGTGCTCCTCATTGCTTTCACTGTATCTTGGACTCAGAAAGTACACACACATACACATTTTATCATCATATACAGTGGTAGTTGAGAGTGGGTCTCAGGATAAACATGCCACAATCAGTGAACATTAACATTTGTTTCTGAATCCTACCTCCTGATCTCCTAACTTATACAACTTTCAAGACTACAAGAGAAAACAAAGTTATGCACTCAAAGTCCTGTTACAAAATAGAACAAATTCAGAGCCTTGATCAAGAAAGAAAAGTGGCCTGAGCAAACATCATAAGGGAAAGCCTCTTCTGCAGATCCTGAATAATGGACCTTAAAAAAAGGGCAAAATTCTGTCACAAATGAGGAAATACCAATGGAAGACCACATGTAAATTCAAGTGTAACCAAAAATAAATCTCATAAAAATATCAGACATCAGCCAGGCTCGGTGGCTCAGCCTGTAATCCTGTGCCTTTGGGAGACTGAGGTGAGTGGATTGCCTGAGCCCACGAGTTCCAGATCCACCTGGGCCGTGAGACCTCATTTATACAATAAATTTAAAAAATCAGCCAAGTGTGGTAGAGCACATCCCTGTAATTCTGGCTACTCGGAAGGCTGAGGTGGAAGGATCACAAGAGCCCAGCAGATCGAGGCTGCAGTGGCCAGGAGCGGCCACTGCACTTCAGTCTGAGCAAGAGAGTGAGATTACAACTCGAAAAAAAAATTTTAAAAAATATAAATAAAAAACAGAATCAGACATCAGAGATCAAACAACGGGAGTTGCCAATGACTGGCCTCGGAATACTAATGGGATTAAGAAATGGAAGGAAGGAGTGAATAAGATGCAAGTAAGAGAAGCTGCAAGCTGGAAGAAATTATAACAGAGATTTTGGCAATAAAAAATTTGTGCAGGGAATAAATACCATTATGACAAGCATAGAAAGCAAGAATTAACATAGCTGAACAAAGAATGTCAGAACCTTAGGACTGGAACAGGGAATTAATCCAATCTGTAAAAAACATAGAAAGAAAACTCAGAAATAAAGAACTAAGCTTACAAGAGATGTGCAGTTATATCCAGAAGCCGAACCTATGCCTGATTGAAATCTCAGAGTAAGGAAAGGAAATGAAGGGAACCTTAGAACAAGTATTCCAAGAGGTAATCAAGGAACATTTTCCTCTTCTCAACAGAGATTTGGCCAGTGAAACATAAGACATGCAGGAAACCCCCACAGGATATCAAATGAGAAGGGAAACCGTAGACACATAGTAATTTGCCTACACAAAGTAGACACAAAACAGAAAATTTTAAGAGAAAATTTTAAGGCACCATAAGTCTCTGGCAGACTACCTACCAGAGAGAATCACTCAGAATAGCAGCAGACATATGGACAGAAAGACAACAGCAAGAAGGGAATAGAAACCAATATTCAAAATCCTCAAAGATAAACAAATTCAACCAAGAATTTTATAATCACCCATGCTCAGCTTCTTCAGTGATAGAGAATTAAAATTCTTCCAAGGTAGCCAATCCCTAAGAGATTAAGCACCTTCCAAACCAGCTCTACAGGAACACATAAAAAGTATTCAGAACAGACAAAATTTAAAAAAAGAATGATGACACAATTACCAAAAGAACAGCAGAGCACAAAATCAACAGAGAATACAGCACAACAGCAAACTTGAAAACACATCTATATCAACCCCAAAGCAAAAAGAAAATAGGCCACGAAAAAAATTTCATAATAACCCCATGACAGGGATAAACAATCACATTTCAACAATCACCCTGAAAGTGAAGGGGCTAAATGTAACTCTGAAAAGAAAAAAATAGCAAACTGGATAAGAAACCATGATCTAAATATTAGCTGCATTAAGGAAACTCACATCACCACAAGGACCACAAACAGAATCAAAGTTTAAGGGTGAAAAACGAGTTTCCAGGCAAATGAACCACAAACGAAGGCAAGAGTAGTGACATTAGCATCAGATGATAAAAACTTTAAGCTATCAAAAACTTAAAAAGATGCAATATGTCACTACATAATGATAAATGGTTCAATTCATCAACAAGAAATATCCATCCTAAACATATATGCACCCAACACAGGAGCACGAGCATTTATAAAGCAACTACTCAATAAGCTGAGAAACAGATATTACCTCTAACACTATTAGAGCAGGGAACTTGCTATAATCCACCAACAGTCCTAGGTAGATAATCGAGGCAAAAAATCAGCAATGAGATCCAGTATCTAAACTTGACTCTCAGCCAAATGAACTTAATAGATACCTACAGATTATTCCACCCCACAGCCTCAGAATCTACATTATAATCATCACCACATGAATGTACTCCAAGATTGATCACATCCTCAGCCAGAAATTAAGCATAAACAACTTCAGTAAGGTTGAAATATTACTATGCACCATCTCAGATCACAATGGAATAAAAGTAAATATGAACACTAACAAAATTCCTCCAAAGCCCATAAAGACAAGGACACTAAATAGTATAATGCTGAACAACTACTGGGTCAAAACTAAAATCAAAGAAATTAAAAGATTACTGGAGACATAAAAATTAGGAAACTTCTTCCCAAAACCTCTGGGATGCCAGGAAAGCAGTTTTATGAAGGTAGCATATATCTCTACAAGCACTTATCAAGAAAATAGAAGATCACAACTTGAGAGCATAACAAGTCACCTAAGAGAGTTAGAAAGAGAAGACCACCAAAACCCTAACTTTAACAAAAGAATCTTAATCAGCTTATAAGAACTGAAATATGGGATATAGAAGACAAAAGTATGATGGAAAATGTCATCAACAACAGAAAAAACTGGTTCTTTAAAACAATAAACAAGATTGACGGACTCTTAGCCTGAATTAACAAGAAAAAGAGCGAAAACCCAATTTAATGCAATCAGAAATACAAAAGATTGAATACAACTGGCTTGAAGAAATCAAAAGATTATCAGAGATTACTATGTACACCTATATGGAAAAAACTTCATAATTTAATTAAAACGGAGGACTTTCTGACATTATACAACCACCCCAGGTTGAACAAAGAAGACGTTGAGAGACTAAATAGACCAACAGCAACCAAGGAAACTCACTCTGTCATAAGAAAACTACCTATTAAAAGAATACCTGGTTCTGAATTCTTTTCAGCAGAATTCTACACAATGTACAAGGAGACACTGATACTAATCCTACTGAAAGTTTTCCAGGCAATTGGGAAAGAAGAATTCTTCCCAAATCATTTTATGAAACTAATATCAAAGTGATACCCAAACGGAGTAATGATCCAAAAACAAAAAAGAGAAAATATTACTAGAGGCCAATATTTCCTACGAACATAGATGTAAAAATCCTCAAAAAGATTCTAGCAAATCGGATCCAAAAACCCATCTCAAAAATCATCCATCATAACCAGGTAGGCTTCATCTCAGAAAGCCAGACTGGTTCAACTTTTGCAAAACCATAAATGTAATTAAATGCATCAACAGAAATAAAAACAACAACCACATGTTTATCTCATTAGGTGCCGAAAAAGCTTTTGATAAAATCTGGTATCACTTCTTGATAAAAACCCTCAAACACATAAGTATAGAAGGAAAATACCTCAAAATGGTAAGTGCTGTCTACGATACAATCACAGCTAGCATATTGTTAAATTGACAGAAACTGAAATCATTTCCTCTGAAAACTGGAAAGAGACAAGCCTGCCCACTCTCACTCCTCTTGTTGAAAGTTGTGTTGGATGTCCTAACTAAGGTAATTATACAAGAGAATCAAATCAGTGATATCCAAATAGGAAAGGACAAAGTCAAGTTATGCCTCATTTCTGAAGATGTGACCCTATGCCTCAAAAATCCGAAAGAATCTTTCAAAAATTCTTGCACTGATGAAGGAATTTGGCTAAGTCTCAGAGTACAAAATAAATATGCAAAAGATAGTTGCATTCTTATACACCAACAACATGTAGGCAGAAAACCAAATAAAAAACACAATCCCATTCACAATGGCCACAAATAAAAAAGAGAAATACCTCAGTATCTTCCTAACAAGAGATGTGAAATACCTTTACAATGAGAATATAAAACACTGCTCAAGAAATCCAGGAAAACGCAAATAAAGACATAATATTCCATGCTCATGGATAGGAAGAAGCAGCATTATTAAATTGTCCTTTCTACTAAAGGCAATCTAGAGAGTCGACATAACATCCATTAAATTGCCAATATCATTCTTCTGACCTGGAAATGACAATACAGAATTTCACATGGAAACATAAACGACATGAAGAAAAGCAACAAGCAGTCCCATTAAAAAGACACAAATAGACAATTCTCAAAAGAATATATACGGTCAGCCAACAGACGTATGAAAAAATGCTCAACCTCACTAACCATCCTAGAAATGCAAATCAAAACCAACTTGATATACCACCTCACTCCTGTAGAAAGGCCATCATTAATGAAACAAACAACAGATGTTCACGAGAATGTGGAGAAAAAGGAACGCTTCTACACTGCTAGTGGGAAGGCAAACTTGTGCAAGCTCTTTGGAATACAGTGTGGCAATTTCTGAAAGAATTAGATATTGACCTTCCCTATGACCTAGCAATACCACTATTGGGAATATACCCAGAGGAACTCAAATCATTCTCCAAGAAGATACCTGCACACATATGTTTGTTGTAGCTCTATTCATACCAAAAACTTGGAACCAGACATGCTGTCCATCAATGTTGGACTGGAACAAAATTATGGTATGTATTTCAATGGATTATTCTAGCAGACATAAAGAAAGACAAACATATGAACTTCATAGCAACTTGGAAGGATTTAGAGTCAATCATACTCAGTGTTCTACCACAGAAAAAAAAAGAACAGAGTACCATATATTCTCACTCATAAGTGGACTTTGAATTATTATTATAATACTATAAGAAAGGCAATGGCTGCAGTGGAAAATAGCCAGTGGTAGGTGATGGTGTGATTGGCATTTGAGAGAAACTGCCAGTGGAGGGAGGGACACACTTCATCAACAAAAATTCCTGCACAATGAACATTTGTATATCTAATCCTGGATTGTAGCCCACATCTTTAAAATTAAAAATAAAAAATAAATAAATAAGTAAATTGATTACAGGGAATTAAAGAAATAAATTCCTTGTTTTAAATTTTCAAAGAGCTTCAGTAAATTGCATTTGTTCCTATTATTTTGTGAAAGTTGTAGCTTTAATGTGAAAAGTAGTTATTCAGCTCAGGTGATTTCTAAGCTTAGTGTGCAAGTAGTATTTTGGATACTACTGACTGCTTATACTAATTTGTCAGATAAAATAGGTGACACAAAGAGGAGATAGTTCCACAAAACAACCAAGCTATAATGACATCTATTTTAATTTTTTCATTATTTTTGTAGTTGTGAAATACATATAACATAAAATGTACAATGTTAATGATCTTTATGAATAAACTCATTAGCATTAGTTACACTCACAAAACTTTACCAACAGTAGTGCTATCTTGTCACTCAGATCCCATTTTATCTTTCCCTCAACAGCCAAAGTAGTGTGTAAAAAAAAAAAAAAAAAAAACACAGTGAGTTTCCCCAGGACTTTCCTAACTCAGGTCAAGTCTACAATAATATAATTTCTAGCTATTGCCTCAGTATCTCTAGTAAAGTTGTCCTCTTCATAAATATATCTCATGTCTTTTGACACTGCACTACACCAGAATGAAAATTAGCTCAATTCTACATTACTGCCATCTCCTTCCCCTAATACATTTACATATCTATCCTTTTTTCTTATCTTTCAAACTAGCAACATGTGAACACGTGTATATGTATTCATAGGCACTGTTTATTTGACTCCCTATTTTGTATGATACAGATATTAATTGATCCATCATTCCCTTTATTATCATTACCTCTGTCTCTCAGTTTCACTTACCTGGATTTCATCTTTACATTTAATTAATATTAACATAATTATCAGATCACCTATATAGTAAAATGAGATAGCTTGTTTTAAAGATGACAATAAGAACATTGCAGAAAATTATTTAATAGGGAGATTCATGGATGTGATCCACATATTTAATCTGTTTTCTCAACAGAAGCCAGGAATGTATGGTGTTTGGAATTAGTTACATAAGGAATTAGTTACATTTGAATTTTACCAAGATATATTAAAACCATCTATTTCAGCCCCAGCCATTGGGGTTGATGGATGAAGGTTCCTCAGTAATCATCAACCATGTGGATCTAGAACAGAACATGTGAAGAAGGGGGCCTACATGGGCTCATTTAGTCTTGATTTCAACTGCTTCAGATGGACCTGAAACTGGAAACTGGGAGCAGAAAGGGCCATAGAAATTCTTGTACTTTGCAAAGTGAAGCATCCTCATATCTTAGTTTCTACATAATGAATCACTGTCCTTTGCTAGCTACCACCAGAGAGAAGTATCACAGGTGTTTCATGTTCTACAGGCTGAGGACAAGACTGCAGGAAAATCATTTACAAGTTGTGGAAGGCTATATACTTGTGTCAGTGTACTATAACCTCTTCTGGGTGACTCTGTGATATGAAGGTTGTCATTGGGAATTCATGCAAATATGAAAGAAGATGAGATTAAGTCCCTCTCCATAATGCTGTCCTTGCAAGGGAGAGGCTGGATATAACATTAGAAAACTCCATCAACTACCCAGCATCTGCATGTCACCATTCTCAGGGTCCTCTTTTTTAAATACTGTTAAATGTGTAGTAGGAGATAGAGGTCCATGGAGTATTAGCATAAAGTGTCTGTATTTCACTACTTCCAGAGATTTGTATGGAATGAATATTCTCCCCAAATCCAGGTATCTCAAGTATTTAGAAACTCACATTGATTTAATGGTCATTTCCACTAGTTCATAAGGAAA
The DNA here is from genome assembly GCF_000164805.1 of Carlito syrichta. Taxonomy (NCBI): domain Eukaryota; kingdom Metazoa; phylum Chordata; class Mammalia; order Primates; family Tarsiidae; genus Carlito; species Carlito syrichta. The sequence continues at coordinate 3 of NW_007233619.1, read as the reverse complement.
TTA
>NW_007233618.1:0-10728 GCF_000164805.1 Carlito syrichta | reverse complement strand
AAGCCAGCAAGTTAACACTGATTCAATATTATTGACTAAACTAGACACTTTACTGGAATGCCACTATTTTTTCCACTAAGGTTCCTTTTCTGTTCTGGATCTAACCCAGGATATCAAGTTGCATTTAGTCTTTTAATTTTCTTAGCCTTCTCCAATCTGTGAAGTTTGGTAGTCTTTCTTTGTTTTTTTCCTAAGTTAAGCTCCTTTTTGAAGAGTTATGGTTACTATAGTCATGCTAATAATTAGATTGAGGTCACAATTTTGGGGGGGAAAATACCACAAAACTGGTGTGCCCTCTTCATTGCATCATGTCATGGGATAGGGATATCAACATGACTTATTACTGATGATATTTACTTTGTCTAGATGGCTAAAGTAATGTCTAATGAATATTTTCTCTTTAAAGATCCTATTTTCTCATTCCATGCTCTGTTCCTTAGAAGTTATTTACCAAGTACTATTGATGTTAAATGACAAGGAATTAGGATTCACTTCCCAAAGGGAGCAGTATTAAGAGACCATGGATATAAACTAAAACCACACATTAATTAATAAGTATCTTGGGACAGATACTTTGGATTTCAGCAACTAATTTTAGCAACAGATTTTAGCATTCATAAACAATATTCACTGTCTTGCTTAAATGGTGATTTTTTAATTTCCCTATTCTCTTAACATACTTCATTTGGGATTCCTCAATCTCTTTATGTATTTATTCAATTATTTACTTATATTTGCATTAATTAATTAATATTTAGTTAATTATTTTATTATAATGCAATTAATATGTGTTGGAGTTTCTTTTTGACAAATTGTTTCAACTTTGAAATTGGTGGCTTTTGCAGATGGTCTCTTTTATCCTTTTTATGTTTCTCATCTATATTTTGCTTTTTTTACCCTTTTACTCTGTGAAATAGCAAGATACTCCAGCTTTATTTTATATTTCCCTGACTCATCCTTCAAATCAGACATTTTTCCAAATCTGTTTTTTTTTTAGAAGAAAGCATTTAGAAACTGAGAGCTCAGTGAGCTCATCACCATACATCAGTTTCTAGTCCCTCTCAAATAAATATTTGTCTGTATACTTGCCCATGTATATGTACATGACTTTATTTATTTCTGTATATATCTATATACAGATGTGATAAAATAAATGTGAATTTATGGTAATATCTCCAACTTGAATTTAACACCACAGGGTTCATTACAACCTTTCCCAAGTACTATTGATGTTAAATGATGAGGCATTAACATTCACTTCCCAAAGGGAGCAGTATTAAGAGACCGTGGATATAAGCTAAAACCACACATTAATAATAAGCATCTTGGGACAGATACTTTGGATTTCAGCAACTAATTTTAGCAACAGATTTTAGCATTCATAAACAATTTTCACTGTTTTGCTTAAATGGTGATTTTTTTATTTCTCTATTTTCTTAACATACTTTATTTGGGATTCCTCAGTCTCTTTTTGTAGTTTTCAATTATTTATTTATATTTGTGCCTAAAGCTGCAGCCCCTAAAGAGGCCAAATGGAGGTTACCTGAAAATGGGAAAAACGCGGACTGGGAGCAGAGCCCCAGTGGGAAGCGGCCATGATGGAGGCAGGGCCCCTTGGAGCCTATCGAAGGACTCCTTTTGGTCTTAAAGGAATGCGTGCTCAGGCTTGAAAAGCACTTCCCTTGATGAACAAAACAATTAGCTGGAATGTGCAGGGATGTGGAATTAGCAGTAAACCTATGTATAGAAATGTAAAAGGGGCTCAACAGCAAAAATTTCCCCCCTGAACGGATGAAGGAATGTTTTACTACCCCCTTTCCCATGAAATTTTGCAACCTTTAGCTAAAAAAGGAAAAACAAGTACTTCCTCATACCCTTTATAAGTAACAACATTGACAGTTGTGATTGATGAGGAAGTGAGAAACTGAGACAGAGTGTCTCCACAAACAGGTGTTTTGGGGAAAAACAAGTCACAGACATGCCTTTTGATTTAAGAAACATTTTAGTTTAATTAGAAAAAGGGTTAAAATTAAAGTAAGGATTAGAATTAAATAAATTACAGTTATAATTAAAAGATAATGTTTATTATAGATGTAGGTATTAGTTAAATATAAGTAATAGAAGGGATAGGAAATAATTAAGTTTGAATGTAAACTTAAAATTATACACAATTTAGGTTTAAATTAAATGCATTTAGAATTAGAAGTAAGATTAATTTCATATATAAGTGTAGATTTAGACTTGTTTTATTTAGAGATATAAAATGTCAAATAGGTGATAAGAAAATAGCGAGTAATATAGATAAGGCAATTAAAATTAAGAAAGTTAAATTTTTATAAAGTATTCAAAATTTTTAGTGGGTAAGATAAGGGTGGTTATATAAAAGAAAAAAAAGACAATATATTGCTACTAAAAGTGTATATAAGTGTAGGATTAAGAAAATAGATTAGTAAAGGAAAAGAAGTAGAATAGCGAAGGAAAGAGATTCAGTTGGCCTAGAAGTCACAGGTTGTGGCTGATAAATTCTTGGCAGCTCGTGTTTTGTTCAGACATAAGTAACACCACTGGTAGCAGGAAGGAGCAAAATGAAACTTGTAAAGGTCAACTTCCCATAAACAAAAGGAAAAAACATGATGTAAACATTTAATGTGTAATGCGTGTTGCACTTTTGTGGATACAGGGGTCAGTAAAAAAACTATATAAGCTTGTAAGAATTGAATAAAATTTGGCAGAGTCTTGAACTCTACCCCGGCAGGTGACTCCTGTCATTCTTCTTCATCGTTCCTGATTCTCCCCATTCAGGCACAGACGCTCTCCTGGAGCTGGACTCCGGCATATTTGTATTAATTAATGAATACTTAATTAATTATTTTGATATAATGCAATTAATGTGTGTTGGTGTCTCTTTTTGACAAATTGTTTCATCTATGAAATTGGTGGCTTTTGCAGATGGTTTCTTTTATCCTTTTTAAGTTCCTCATCTATATTTTGGTTTTTTCACTGTTTTACTCTGTGAGATAGCAAGATACTCCAGCTTTACTTTATACTATCTTGCCTCATCCTTCAAATCAGACATTTTTCCAAGTCTGTTTTTATTTTTAAAGAAAGCATTTAGAAACTGAGAGCTCAGTGAGCTCATCATCATACAACAGTTTCTAGCCCCTATCAAAGAAAATATTTGTCTGTATACTAGCCCATGTATGTGTACATGACTTTATTTATTTCAGTATATATCTATATACAGATGTGTTAAAATAAATGTGAGTTTATGATAATATCTCCAGCTTGAATTTAACACCACAGGGTTCATTACAACCTTTCACTTGATTATTTGTCAATTCTTTCTCTGACAGTGGGAAACCTGACTCCCATTATCTACAATTTATTTATTTGTTCAACTCTTTTATGAATGTTAAATGGTTTCCAGAGTGCTAAACCATACCCTTGTGAAAAACAAATTTGCCAATGAGAATACAGCATTTGCAAAGTTATTTTATATTTAGCCTTACAATATTTAGACAAGACACTCTTTTCCAGAGTTATTTGCTCAGTTCCTTTCTTCTGCATACTCTTCCATGAGATTATACCATACATTTGTAATCAAAATGGATTGACTTTTTATACTCTACCTGTATCCTTGATCATATGCTTTTAAACACGCATATGTTAAAAGTTCACCTTTGTGGTGTACTTTACTATGAGTTTTGACAAATGCATGGTCAGTCATGTATCAACCATCACAATGCCATACAGAATATTTCTATTATCCTAAAAATTTTCTTGCTCAGCTTCTTTGTAGTCAACACTTCATCCCAAAAGTACCACTATCAACACCTGATCTGTTTTCTATATACCTAGAGTCTAGCATTTCCCAAAATGGTATATTAATAAAATCAAACATTGTATATTTCTTGAGTTTTCTTTTGCTTACATAATGCATTTAAGATTCAGCCATGAGCTGGGTTGGGTGGCTCAGCCTGTAATCCTGCGCCTTTGGGAGGTTGAGGTGAGTGGATTGCCTGAGCCTGCAGGTTCGAAACCCACCTGGTCAGGCAAGACCTCATCTCTACAATAAATCAAAAAAATTAGCCAGGCGTGGTAGTGTGCACCTGTAGTTCCAGCTACTTGGAAGGCTTAGGTGGAAGGATCGCCAGAGCCCAGCAGGTCAAGGCTGCAGTGACTGGGAGTGGCCACTGCACTCCAGTCTGAGCAACAGTGAGACCCCAACTCAAAAAAAAAAAAATTCAACCATGTTGTTTATAAATCAATAGTTCATTTCTTTTGATTATTTGAAAATATTCATTGAGTGTATATATGTTTCATTTATTCATTTACTTGTTGATGAACATATGAATTGTTTCTAGTTTGTGAGGATTATGAATGAAGTCACACACATGCTTTTGTGTAAATGTAAATTTTAATTCACTTAGGTTAGTAATCTCCAAGTCATAAACTTAGAGAATATTTAACTTTATAAGAAACTGACAAACTATTGTTCATGATGACTGACACATTTTACATTCCCATCAATCAATTATGCAGTAAGTTTTCTCATGCTTCTAAACCTTTCCAGGACATTTTAAGCTTCTGTTTTGCTCTATTTTTTGCTTTATTTATTTATTTAGTCATTCTAACATTTGTGTGGGGGTATTTCTTTGTGGGCTTTTTTTTTTAGTTTAAATGATTTTATTTTTAGACAATCTACATGACTTGATGACAGATGATAGATCCAATATAATTTCCAAATTTGTTAACATTTTTCCATTTCTAAATCATTCTTAAAGAAAATCATATAGGGATCATACCATCTTCACAGTTGTCCAGTAGAACAACCATATTAACTGGATTTATGTTTTCACCAGTAAAGAACTGGTAGTTTTTTAAATAAACAAGAATGTGCTTGATTTTTTTTTTTAATCTGCAGCCCCTTCAATAAAAGGTTTTACTCTTTCTAGTCGCTGTTCTTTAAGTTTACCTTTAATTGATTTTATATAATCTTTGATGTATTTCTTGCTAGTTTCTGATGAAAAGTTGGTTTCCCGAAAGTGATGGTTTATGACAATGATCAACACTAGTGATTGCTATGCTTTTGATGTCTGATCCTCATTTCTCAGGGTCTTCAGTGGAGGGATTTCCATCAATGAGCGTGTCATCAATATTACCCAATGTCTCACTGACCCTCTTCCCTTCCACTTCCAGGCAGAGCCCATCTGCAATCTTGTAAACATCAGAGAACATCTTAGAGTGACCGATGAGGTCTTGGTGGATAATCATGATTGTGGCTGACAGAAGACAATGGCAATGCTAACTCAGCAGAAACCTAGAGTATAGAATAAGCACTGTGCAGCTGGAATGGTACCAATGAGGAAGGATGGGGAAAGGAGAGGAGGGCAGGTAAAAATCTCTTTGTGGTTTAAATTCACATTTTCCTAATGCTAGTGATGCTTACCAAATTTTCATGTGCTGTTTTACCATCTGTTACAGGACTGCCTGCTGTGCAGCAAAAGAATAATACTCTCAGTGAGATAGTGAAGTTGGCAGCAGAAAAAAAATAATAATAATCACAAGGATACCAAATGAGAAAATCAGAGAAATTGTCAAAGTTCAAATATATTACTTGGGGGATTCTGGGAAAGGGCTTCTAAGGGGATTCCTGGAGGATGAGGGGCTGGAGAATTGCGACTGTTGATTGCTCAGGATAAGGAGGATAAAATCAAGACGTGAAAACTGCTTTCTTTCATTAGTCAGTTCCTTGGTGAATCCTTCAGATCAGCTGGCTTCGGTAGTTTTATTTGTATGTTGGTCCTAAAAAAAAGCTCAAATGGAAAGGCTATCATCTCACAATTGATTCGGCTTTATCTTTAGAACAGAAAAGAAACAAAGGCGTTGTGACAAGGGCTATATTATCCTGGGGTAGTAAGCAGCAACTAGATATAGGGAAGTGTGCCAAAGGCAGAACCAACCTAATGATACTTGCCGATTGTGCTGAAAGCCTAGTTGAACTTTATTTTTCCTCTTAATCAGTTCTATAAAGTAGTCTTGGGGACAGTTTCACATCTGCATATCTTCTTAGGAGAAGCATATGTTCAGATCTATTGTCCATTTTTAATTGCGCTGTTTTCCTTCCTAATGCTGTTTTAAAATGTCCTTATATATTTGGGATCAAATTCATTATCAGATATAAGATTTAAAAATATTGTCTTCTGTTCTATCATTTGACCTTTCATTCCTTTAAAAGTATATACCAAACAACAAAGTTTATAACCAATAAAGCCAATCATACCAAGTTGTTCTTTTAAGTGTCATGCTTTTTGTGCCATACCTAAAAACCATCATCAAATACAAGGTCAATAAATGTTTGCCTCACATGTTTTCCAACTTTCCAATTTGCACTTAAGTATCTGGTACATTTTGAGTAAATGTTTGTCTAAGGTTTGAAGTATGTGTCAAGGTTAATTTATTATCATGTAAATGTCCTAGTATTTTAATACCATAATTAAAGGAGACTATCATTTCTCTATGAAAAGTAGCTTTGAATCTTTGTCAAAAAGGAATGGACTTATATTTGTGTGGTTCTATAAATGTCCGTTACGTGAAGTTAGTTGATAGTGTTATTCAGGTCATCTATATCTTCATTTTCTACCCACTTTTTAAATCAATTATTTAAAATATGCTCAAACATTCAACTGTAGTTTTGAACTTTCTCTATTTCCTCTTTATTATCTATCAGTTTTGCTTCACATAACTTTGAAACTATGTTGTTAAGTGTGCATACATTTGATATTAAAGGTTTTAAAATTACCCCTCTTTTTATATGTCATGTCTCTCTTTACACCTAATAAAGTTCTTTGTCCTGATTTCCATTTTTTTCTGAAATTAATACAGATACTCCAGCTTTCTTATTGTTGTACAGTTAAAATGATTTGTGATATGGTAGATTAAAATCTCCACATAGCTCTTTTCAATATGTTCTATTTTTTGTTATTTTTCAATTTTTTCTGTTATCTATGTGTTTAATTTTAATGTTTTATATTCCACTTCATCTCTCTTTTGGGTTGTTGCACATAACTTTAAAAATTCACACATTTTAGTGATGCCCATAAATTTGATGGTGCATTTAAATAATTTTTATACTGCTAAATAAAACTATACTACTTACATTTAGGTAATAGACATTACAAAATATTAAGCATTTCTCCTTTTCTTCCTTTGTGCTTTTAAGCACATATACTAACAGCACATAACACATTGCTATTACTTTGTCTTAGTCATCTATCCAAACAATTACAAATGAGGAAAAAAGGAATTCATTTTATTTTGTTTGATTTTATTTTCATTACTTTTTGAGTAAACTCATTAACTCAGTTCTGACCTATATCACATCATTTTTGACTAAAAATTTATCTTTAACATCTCTTGTAGAGTTGTTCTGCTGAAAATGTATTTTCTCAATTTTTGTTTAGGTGATAAGGTATTTCATTCTTCATTCTAATTTTTATTTGAAATAATTTTAAATTTTTGATTTATTAGAGTTATAAAGTATAGACAGTTTCAGTATGCACATTGTTCTTTATTTTTGAAGGACATTTTCACTGGGTATAGAATTCAGAATTGACATGTATTTTATTTTTGTTTTTGGCGTCTTTGTCAACACTAGTAAAATGTTACTCTGTTGTGTTATTAGCTTAATTACTAGCAAGGTGTTTGTGGAAATTCTTATCCTTGTTCTTCTGTATTTGCTTCCTCTTTGGCTGCTTTCAATAGTTTTTGATTTTCCACAGTTTAAATAAGGTATGTCTGGATTTTTGTGTGCCTTTTTCTTTCCTTTCCTTTGCATGATGTTTACTGAGCTTATTGAATTCATGGTTTGAGATCTTCAAATACTGCTTCTGCCCTATTCTCTCCTTCTAAGTTTCCCAGCAAGCATATGTTAAGCCATCTAATATTATCTTACAATTTTTGAATGATCTGATCTGTTTTTGTTTATTTGTTTGCTAATTTTTCACATGTTTATTATTTCAGGTTGGTGATCTTTAGCAATCTATCTTGAAGTTTATTTTTCCCTTGACTGTGTCAAGTGTACTGCTGAACCAGTGAAAAGCATTTCTGTATCCTTGTTACTTCTTTTAAATCTCTGGCATATTTGACTATTTAAAAAAATATTTTCCATCACTCTGCTGAAAATATCTATCCAAATGTGCTTGCTATCTATCTTTTTTTACTACAATTTTAGCAGTTATATACATGCAAACATTCCCTAATAATTTCAACATTTGTGTTATATCTGAGTCTGGTTCTGATGAATACTTTCTCTACAGACTGTGGTTTTTTCCTTACCTTTTCTTATAACAGTTATTTTTTGAAAGGTCAAAATATTGTATAAAACAGCAAATAACAAATAAAATATTTTTTATGATTGTATGTGAGCACATTTTAATTCCGATTAAGGATTTAATGTGTGTGTTTGTGTTATTTATTTAACAATGGGATACAATTGAAGTTTTTTGTTGTTGTGTTTAGTTACACTCAGTACATCACAAATGCCAAAAAAATTTTTTTGATATCTTGGATTCAAGGTGTGACTTTGTCTTTTAGATGGATCCTCTCAATATCTACTCCACTTTTTGACCTGTGTCTTCTCCCTGCACTGTTCACCTAGGAAAATCTATCTCCCGAAGATTACTCAGAAGTATTTTATAGTTTTTCGTAATTAAAGTGTGTTAATGTGGTGGAATAGGGCAAGATAAGAGGATCATTCTCTAATAATCTGATTATACCTTAATTTGGGGCACTTTTAACCCATGTCTTGAGGGTCTGGTATTTACATGTGTCTCTTATACAACTGCGATGCTGAATCTAACAGTCATTCTGCTTCTCTCCAGGTGTAGATCCTTTGTTCCTTCCTTGTTATTTTCCTTCCACAACAATCCACCAGTGCATCAAGAGCAACCACCTTTGCTTGTTATCACCTGCAGATTAAGGCTTTCTCTTTTCTTAGGGCAAAAAATGAAGTTGGGTTTGGGTGGAATTTTGGCAGTAGCTGTCATTACCTCCCAGCCAGAATCACAAAGGAAGCTTTCTCAGAATTATTCCTGGTATTCCTGTGTGTACTTGACAAGATTTGTAGAGAAAAAGAATGGAAGAGGGTTCAAATTTTCTTATGTCTTTTGACCCCAGGGACTTCATACTTTCATATTAGCCCATACTGAGCCTTTAGCAATTTGTTAAAAATAATTTTGGCTAAATCTTTTCCATAGCTTTTATCCATCCAACAGTATTTTCACCTTTTACAAAAATGCTTGGCTCTTTTGACTCCTGGTAGATTTTTTTTTTCTCTCTCTCTCTACCTGTATTTTAGGTTGTTTGATCTATGTCCTCTCTTCTCTTATGGGTTAAAAAAAAGTCATTTAAGTTTTCCTAACTTGTTTTTTTTTCTTTTTTTTTTGGAGTTGGAGTCTCACTCTGTTATCCAGATTGGAGTGCAGTGGCCACTCCTGGCCACCACAGCCTCGACCTGCTGGGCTCCTGTGATCCTCCCGCCTCAGCCTTCCAAGTAGCTGGAACTACAGGCGCGCACTAACACGCCCGGCTAATTTTTGATTTATTGTAGAGATGAGGTCTCGCTGCCCAGGCGGGACTCGAACCCTCAGGCTCAGGCAATCCACTCACCTCAGCCTCCCAAAGGCGCGGGATTACAGGCTGAGCCACCAAGCCCAGTTTGTTTTTCTTGTTGTAAAGGTGAAGATACCACCCTCCCTACCTCTTTATATCTCTGAGCTGAACCTGGACATTTATATCTTTTGAAACTACTCAGGTGATCATAATGTGCAAACTGAATTGAGAACCAAAACATTAGAATATGCAATTAAGTCAGGGAAAATTTTTCAAAAATCTATAGTCTGATAAATGCTACTACATAATCTGCCCTCAAGCCATATTTGCTTCATTTTATCTCCTACTATGCTTATTCTAGTTTTGAATTCTCTAGTCTCACTGACCAGGTTTTTTTTTTCTTGGAACATACTACTTGTGCTCTAACCTCAGAGCCTCTGACTTCATTTCTGTCGTACTTGTCCTCAATTTTCTTATTACTTACCCCTACACTTCCTCACTTCTGCCCATCACCTTACTCAAGCACGTTTAGTCAGCACCACAATATAACAGAAAATGCCCTAGGAAATGATCCTTTACATTCTTATTCTTCTTTATTATTTCTTCAGAATTCAGTGAAAAAGAACTCTAAGCTTTGTACAGGGCTAAGAGAGTGGAGAATAAAAATTGCATTTCGAGAAGTGACTTTTGGAAAAAAAGAAGTGCAGTAGTACATGAGTGTTACATTTTTGATGGTTATGTTATTTATGTCTTTTTGTTATTGCCATGAGACATATTTTATCAACATATATTTATGTATGAATTAACTCTACTCATTGGAATGAAAACACTGTGAAGCCAACAATTTTAGATTATTTGTTTCTTAACTTACTGCTATATCCTTAGTACCTGGAACAGCATCAAGTACATAGCAGAAAGTCACTATTCCCTTAATAGATGACTGCTACGTTTTATTATTTGAGCGTGTGTTTCCTGTGTGCCAAACACTATGCCAAGTAGGCATTAATGATTACAATTCAAGGCATGTCTTGTAATCTCAGGAGTTTAATTTATTTCATGACTAAAGTGCAATTGGATGCACAATACTAGGTTGGAGTGATTTGGGTAGAAATTTTG
>NW_007233617.1:52584-65090 GCF_000164805.1 Carlito syrichta | reverse complement strand
CCGCAGGTTGTACGATCAACTTCCTTAAACAGTAATCCCAGGTCTAGTTCTAAGCCTGACTATTCTTTTGAGTTACCAAGCTTAATATCTTACCTGCATTATAAAGAACTCTTATCACAAACTTGTGGTTATAGTTTGACATTTCTTAAGAAGGAAATGGTGCCGGGCTCGGTGGCTCAGCCTGTAATCCCGTGCCTTTGGGAGGCTGAGGTGAGTGGATTGCCTGAGCCCGCAGGTTCGAGACCCGCCTGGGCAGCGAGACCTCATCTCTACAATAAATAAAAAAATCAGCCGGGAGTGGTAGCGTGCACCTGTAATTCTGGCTACTCGGAAGGCTGAGGTGGAAGGATTGCCGGAGCCTAGCAGGCGTGCAGTGGCCGGGAGCGGCCACTGCACTCCGGTCTGGGCGACGGAGTGAGACTCCAACTCAAAAAAAAAAAAAAAAAAAAGAAAAGAAGGAAACGGTATTTAATCTTCAATAGAAAGAAAATACAGATATTGAATTGCAGAGAGATTATTTATCATTTTATCGATATTACTAAATAAGAAAAAATGTCTGCCCAAAAATGACAATATTATCTTAAAAATATAAATCAACAAAAGGTGAGTTTAAAAATGTGTATTAATAGGCCGGGTGCAGTGGCTCATGCCTATAATCTCAGCACTTTGGGAGTCCAAGGTGAGAGAATTGCCTGAGTCCACGGGTTCAAGACCAGTCTGGGTAATTTGGTGAGACCTCATCTCTACAATAAAGCAAAAATGAAAAAAATGTATTAATAAAAATAAAACTGAAATATAAAAAATAGGATATCTTATAAGGCACTATCCAATGGAGAAGGGAGCAGTAGATGAGAAAAAAGGCTGGATGAAGCAAGAATAGCAAAAGGCCTTCTATACAGGATGATAATGGTTTTAAAGGGGGACTCCAAAACCTAGCATTTATTTATTAAAAAATTGTGTATTTATTCTTACTTGTTGAAACTTCAGTCACTTTCAAATATTCTCTATTTGATGCAATACACCTATTGAGATGCTTTTTCCACCGTTCAAAACAGTTTTTGAACACATTGATATTGACGTCTTTTAGTGTTTCTGCCATTTTTATGCTTCACCTCTTACACATTGGCAAAACATTCTGGAAAAAACAAAACAAAAAACGTTGCTCAGGATGAAATCGAGTAATAAGGAGGAGAGAGGATGAGAGTCATACTGTTTGGAGTCAAAAACTGATGAACCCTCAGTGTGACGTAGGCCGGTGCACTTGCAAATTACTCATCATGAAACGAACAAACACATCGAAGGAATCTAAAAAAAAGAAAAAGAAAATAAAAATTTCACTGAAGCTGAACACAGCCTCTCACAACAACACTAGCTGGTACACTGATGTCGAAGAGTTCCTAGAACACTTAATTCTAGTTTTTTTGGTCTCCCCTCCTACACTGCACACTTGCTGATCTGAGCAGCAGGGAAGAAAGAGATGATCTGGAAGCACCAAAGAATGCGAGGAGATAAGGACACACTGATGGAAAATTGTTATCGGCAGAATTTGCCTGGAGACTATGGTTGTATTACTTTCTTTCTACTGTCATCTGTGACAACCACATGGACTATTTCCTTTCTGAAGATTTTATCTTATAGCCCTCACTCCACTACTGTTAGAGTGTCCTGGCATTCGCTCCTCCTCAAGTTCCCAAGGACCAATGCACACCCCTTCCTTGTTGAGCACACCCTAAAGGAGAAGTAATCCTTCATTCCCTGGAAATTCCTCTTTAATTGGCACAGGCCACTCTCACAACCTGATCATATGTCCTCTAATTCTGTGACTTTTCATTCAACTAAAGTCTACTGTGAGCAATGAACTTTAAACAGCACCTTCCTCATAAAATGTGCAAAGTGATTGCTTTTAAAATTATTGCTGTTTCTTTCACTGCCTTGGGCTATATCTGAACAGAAAAATGTATAATTGAAATGATTTCTTGATGTAATTTAAACACAAAACCTCTCCAAGTTCCAGAAGCCATACAACCACAAAGGATTTGCTCTCCTCACTGGTGAAAATACAGAATAAGACAAAAAAAAAAAAACAATGAAAATTTTGTCAAATATTTGAAAAGAGTTCAGGAATCCAAACCCTCCTAAACAGAAATTATTCTATGATCTCCTTTACCTGAGAGACTGACAGAGCCACACCCATGTGCTGTACCTGGGCAGGAAAGTCCTGCTGGAGTCTGTGGGTAACTCGGGAAGAAGGAGCCTGGCAATTGTGTCTCAGGGAAGTTGTTGCTCTAGGAGTGGTGGCCATCCTCCAGGAACAGAGATTAAGAGGTACAGTATCATATCTTGAAGAGGAGGATACGTGTGTGATCCTTCAGACACCTCAGTGTGATCCGGGGTCATTTCTACCTGGTCTGGGGCTGCCTGGTTTCCAAAGCACATTAGTCCTTGCCCCAGGGTCTGTCAACACCACAGAACATCTTTGCTGTACATTGAAACCCAGCCCAGAGCAGCTGCTTGTCCCATCTCTGTGACTAGGGACTCCAGTATCTGTATATTCCATTCAAGAAATATAATTTATAACTAAATACCTGGTTCAGTGTTGTCTTTGGCTAAGTTTGTCACTGTCCAAGACAGGTATGCTCATGGGAGACACAGACCACAGAGCCAGGGAACATGGAGGTTAGATAAAATAGGTTCAGTTAAGGGCCTTTGAGATGGTGGATTCTAGGAGAAGGAGCAGAGAGGAAGTTGATTCTGAGCTCTCTAGGCCCCACAAGGCTTGAGCTAACAGGGATATTACTGTCTCTAAACACTCTAGTGATGTGCTGGTAAACTGAATGTCTGGAGTCAAAGAAATACCTAGTGGTATTTACCAGTTGCCATAGTGTCAACATACCCACCCTGGCTGTTTTCAAGCTGGCACCATGGCTTCACTGAACACAGTTTTGAGAACTATTTGCCTACTTTTCTCTCGTGAGTCACACCCGCTGGTTTTAGAACATCCTGACTCAGGAGATAAGCTTTCCATGTCCTTCAAAGCTTAATACCTAACCCCCTAAAAATAAGGAACCAGCAATGATAGCATAGCCCATTATTTTTTGATAGGGTCAGAGGGAGTGATCCTGGGTCTTGGAGAGGACAAATGGATATTTCTGCAGAGAAAGGATTGCTGAGTCCTCTGAAGCTGATGAGATCACAGAGAAAAGAGTTATGCAGGTGGATTTGCTAGCTCCTCGCCTTTTATTTGAAATAATTTCCTTGGAGTGTTCCTCTGGTTTACCTAGAGAAGATGGGACAATGTCATTAGAGCAAGGACTCTTCTTTCTGACTTGTACATTAGCAAAGTTTTTCTCTTTGCTGCTTTCATAAGTTTATTCTCAGTGTAAATGAGAACCCTTGCTTTCCTTTGTTACATCTTCCCTAAGCACCAGTATTTACAACTGAGGACTGGGTTCGGTTCAATCCTGTGTCAGAGGTTGTCCCACTATGAGACCATGAGACCCAGGGGGCATGTGGATGAAGCGGCTAAAGTTGAAGACATGGTCTAAGAACAAAGTACTTGGAAAGGCATTCCAAGAACAGAGGATTACCATCTGTGCCCTGGCCTTACTCGTTTCCAGGAGACACAGGGAAACTGAGCAAAGAATGATTTGATGGTGACACACAAAAAAATATCCCCAGAACAACTTCCTGCCAAAAACCATCATTCTCTCAGAAAGAAATGTGCTATTTGAACTCTCATAATTGCTGACAAGTGGGTTTGGGGGCACTGTGATTCTCGTTCTAACTACAGGGGCCTATGACCTCCTCTACTGTGGCCAGACCTGGGACTTTCAAGCTCAATCTTGCAGCAGTGGGCTGTCTCTGAGGACTCTTAGAAACCCATGGTATATAATCATACTAACTTTGACAAGGGCTTAACATCATATATATATATATGCATTGTAGTTTCACCTACAGAGCGGATGATCTTATTGAAATACAATTATTCATATTTATAACAAATAATATATAAAATAACGAATAAAATGTAATAAAAGCATTATTATCAAGAAAATACCACCATCTTCATGAGTTAAAGACTGCAGGTAAATTATTTCAAATCAATGGACTAGAGCAGCAATTACCACCGATAGACAGGGTGAGACAGAGAGGGAGTGCTGGGGAGATGCTGATGTTCAAAGAATGCAAAACTTTGCTTAATTAGGAGGATTGATTCAAGAGATCTATTGTACAACAAAAAGATGACTATGGTTAATAACAACGTGTTGTGTTCTTGAAAATTACTAAGAGAACACATTTTAGATATTCTCACCACAGCAAAGGATATATATTTGAGGTAGTGCATAAGTTAATTAGTTCAATTTGGTCATTTGTTGGGGAACACAGGCTTCAGTCCATCAGAATAGGAACAGAGGCAAATGGAAACAAATAAACAAGTTGCTTAAAACAGGCACAGGAATGAAGGCTTATTGTCATCATTGTGTTTATCAAGTAACTGCCACAAAAGAAACTTTACTTCAGAAAGGAAGGCAGGCTTGACATTATGTTGTAGAAAACTTTCAATGTGACAGGGACAGAAGTGGCTTCAGATGAAAGAATGTGACTGATGACAGAGCCTCAGACCTTCCAGGTACCAGATGCTGCCCATGACCTCTGCATCTGTATGTGGGCAGCAACTTCCAAGTTCTACAGAAGTTTGCCTGTCCAACCCTGAAGACCAGGGTTAAGTCCTTGCCTAGGTGTGTTGAGCTGGCTTTGAGGACTCATAGAGCCCAGTGGCTAGTTTCCACTACCCGCTTTTACAACCACTGTGTTCCAGGAATGAATCTGTAGTCTCTTTCTACCCAGTTGACAGCTGAGGTTCAAATCACCCTCTGTCTTCCGGGCCGTGAAGAGCATAGTCAGTCCTTGGTTAAAGGTCTCTAAGAGCTGCAAGAAAAAAAAGGATGAGCTTTGTGAGCAGGAAGGAAGTGACTATGGCACACTGTGGCTATGCTGCTGGCACAGAGATACACGGCCGAGTCTCCCTTCTCTGTGTGCTGGATCTTCAGTCTGGAGAAGGATCCCTTGGACCTCTCAACAGAGAACCGATCATTAGGCAACCCTGATGTGTCTACTGCATCCTCACTTTGGAAGTAAATCAGAAACTCCAGGCCTTGCCCCAGGGTCTGTCGGTACCAATAAAGGGATACATGACCAGAAATTGGATCACACCTGAGCTCTACATCCTGTCCCCTCTCTGTAACCTTGTGTTTGGGATCCTGGGAGACTCCAGCACCTGTGTGACCTATGGAGAGAGGAGTTGAGAAGAGAACGAGAACAGCTATAATTATCACTCAGACACACACACACACACACACACACACACTTGCACACACAAGGGCACACATGCCCACACATAGGCATGCAATGAGACTATTTGGTGTCCTGAGGACTCGCCTGGCCCCAGGAGAAGGAAGGCCACACAGCAGAGAAGGCTGGTACACATGGCAAGGTCCAGGCAGGAACAGGTTCATCAGATCGGGTTCCTTGTGAACAGGAACAGAGGGGGAGAGACAACCTTGTCCCCACATGGCAGTTCCCATGGTGACATCACTTCCTCTCTCGATCTGCATGACCTCAGTGACACTGGATTTATATTTGGACACACTTGGATAACTGATTTCAATAAATATTAATTCCTTTCTAATAAAATCAATGCATGAGTCATTGTGTTCAGTCATTGTGTTCAGCTCTGGTGCTCTCTGGACTCAGAGGCTACATATCTGAGTTTATCTTCTCCTCCCACAGTCGCTCCTCTGGCTACCTGGAATGTTCACTGGAATGTTCAGCACCTCCAACCCAAGTCAAGTAGGGTTAGCCCAATGTCCTTCTGAGGTGATGATCTCCTGTGGCCTCCCTACTCATGCCCCAGCCTGCTCATCCTTTCAATCACATGTGCTTAATTGGATGTCACATTAAATAGTTCTCTCACATGCTGCATTGCATGCCTTTTCCTGGGATCATTTCCTATCGTTGTTAATTATAATTCAGAATAGATACCTTGGTGGCAAATTCACTTTTTTTCTCTTCCCCACCTAAAAGCATTGGTCCATCAACCCTTAATGAATGACGATTCTGGTTCTGACTTAATGATTACTTTTAAGCCCTTGTCTTGCCTATTGCTATTCCTTTCAGTCTATTCCTCTGGGAGATATTTATCTTTTTCTTTTCGACTTCTTTTAAAAGCCATCTTTGTCATTCATATTCTCCAATTTCATTTGACTTGACTTTTTGTCTTGAAGTTCATGTGGATTCTTGAAATTTTTTTTAAAATCAATATTTTTTATTATGATATTGTGGGATACAGTTAAGGGTTAGGTATACAAATATGCTTCATTCAGGCCCCCTTGTTGATAACAGGTGTCTCCCTGTCCCCAGACAGATGTTTACTACCATTAGTCCCATCCTCCTCCCCACACCCCATAGTTTCCCACCACTATCAGTCATTTTCTTACGGTAGTGCGTTGGATGATGAAGGTCCACTATATGAGTGAGAACATGTGATACTCAGATCTTTGTTTCTGTGAGAGGTCACTCAGCATTATAGACTCTAGTTCCATCCAGGATTCTTGAAATTGAGGATTTAGGTCTGTAAACACCTCTGGAAATTTCTTAGCTGACATCATACACAATATCACCTCATATTATTTTTCTTATTTTCTCTTTCTGAAACTTCAATTATATGTTTAATAAAGGACAATTCTAATACAATATTACATATATTTAAATATACTAGGGACCTCCATTTCTTTCTTTCCTGTCCCTTAGCTATTTCCCCCCACATACTTTGCATTTAATTTTCTGTGTTATATTCTAGGTAATTTCTTCACATCCGTCTTTGACATTGTTAATCATCTCTGTAGAAGCACCTAATATCTTGTTTAACTTTCCATTTTGTCTTTTGTGATAATCTTAATCATTTCTAGATAATCTATTTGATGATTATTTTAATGTTACCTATGGTTTCAATTACTGCCTGTATTCATTTAAATATGGCTTTTCTAACTTTCATTTTTTATAACTGCAAGATTTCACACTTTGGGGATAACCACTTCAATTGTTCATTGTTTCTGCTCACTTTTCCTTATTGATTTTTGTTTTTATATTTTAAATAGTAGGAGACAATTTGTTAATATGCTGAATCCTGGAGGGATCTGAACCAAGAGTGCAGAATGTCAAGACCTTACACTTTTTCTAACAATCTCCAATCTAACTCCTAAATGCATGGGCCAAGAATTGTCTGCTAGACTCTGTCCTGCCAAATACATTCATGGAATTATTAACTCCTATCTTGTAGTTGATGCTAAATCTCTGCCAGGACAAAGTGGATCTAGAGTGTTTCTGTTATTGGTTAATCCACCCACTCATCATTCACTCATTCAGTTACTTATTCATGCTTTGTGAAATGGATACTTCCTGTGTGAAGGGACTGTTGCTGGTACATGCAACAGACATAGGCTTGGCCCTCACAGACTTTAAATTCTAGTTGGGCAGAAAAATAATCAGGCAAGTGAAAGGAGCTACCTATAGAAATCTAGAAGAAACTTAGCTTATTCTTAGTTTAGTCATTTTGCCTCAGCATAACCATTAGAAAGCATTCGACATTCTACTGCAGGCCAAGCTGCAGCCTATCCCGCCCCCCCCTGGCAAATCTCCACCAGGTGCAAGACAAAGAGCGAGCCATAATAATGATAATAGGACCACCTTTGGCCAAGGAGTTTGTGGATTGCAAATGACTACTAAGTCTCTTGCAGGAAAAAGCCCTCTGGGCCCAAGTTAACCTAATCAGCCCTTTGTGACCTCTGTGACTCAGACAGACCCCACCATGGCAGCAATCATGTGACTAATCCACCCATCTGCATGCTGTACATCACTTGACATCAGTTCCTGACTCTGCCTGCCACTTCATGATGACATGGAGAAGACCACACCGAAGCACCTTAATGATCTTCCCCCATCAAGGGTAATGGTTAAAAGGACTCAACCATAAGCAGCCATCGGCCATTGCCTTGCTAGACTCTGGTGTGGCTGTGTGCTCTTTGAGCTGTGGCTGTTGACATGCTTCCTGGTTTTGGCCCCCTCCTCTACCTTGAGGAGGTGAATCTTCTCTCTCTCTTAACTTTCTCCCTTTAATTTTCTTTTAAATAATCTATATTTTAAAATCTAGCTTCTGTGCAATTCTTTGCATCTGGCACATGGCATCAGATCACACCCCAGAAGGCCACATATGGGAAGTGATCTCTTTTTAAATAAATCCTTTCTTTTTTCATCTTTTTGTATTACAGATCTTTGTGTTACTCAAATCTCTGGTTACTAGCACACACCTCCAGCACTCTGTCTCCAGCGGTGCTGTACCCCTTCTGAACCCTCCAAACCTAACAGCAAGTATTTGGAAAATTTCAACTTTGCTAAATTCTATGGACTAACAAACACATGATACCTTGAGAGCTTATGAGGGAATTAATCTCAGCTGGGAAGTGAGGGAAGGCTTCCCTCAAGAGGGTGATGATGCTGAGATATGAAGCACAGTGGAAATTAGCCACTAGAAAAAGGAAGGATCAATACCCAGGGGAGAGGAAATGACCTTTGAAATCTCCGTGATGAAAAGGAAGGAGACAGTTTAGGAGCTCCAAGCCTGGCTGGAGTGGAGAGGGGCAGGGTGGTTGGGAGAGAAGATACTCTAAAGGACCTTGTCAAGTGATGGCCCATGTGGGAAAGTCAGCCTCCAGGAGAGATCACGTGAGGTTGGGAATGGGGGAGAATCCTCAGGAGAGGAAGTGACATGGAGCTTGGTAGAGATGGACCTAGATTTTTTTAAAAAATTTTTATTTTAAAGACATGGGGTACAATTCAGAGTTAAGTATACAAATGTTCATCATGCAGGAACCCTTGTTGATGAGGTGTACCCTGCCCCCAACAGAATCCCACTACTGCCAATTCCCCTCCCTGCAACTGCCAGCAATTTCCCACTACTGACAACCCTTTTCTTATAGTATTACAATAATTGAGAAGGACCTAGATTTGGGGGGTCTAAGTGACACCAGCATTACCTGAACATGCAGGAAAGGAGAACAAATCTGGTGCCACCACCCCAGTGAAAAGGTGGCCCTGAGTTTAAAATCCATGCTGGGGTCCAGTAAGCCAGTGAGTGGTTCCCACATCTGTGCCCAGGACTCCTCTGGTCCAAGAGACAGGAGCACAAACAACAGCCTGGCCCCCAGAATAAGGCCAGAACAGAAAGGAGAATTTTCTGGTTCAAGGCTCAGGCTTTATCGTTTGGGCACTTTGGGTCAAGACAAAGAGGATCCTTCTTCCAATGTGCTGCCATAATAAAGTTTTATCAAAGACCTTTTGACAATCATTTCTTCACAGTATTTATCTCCAGATAGACCTGTCCCTAACATGGAACAGGTATCTCCCAGTAACAACTCCACACCCAGTCTGAACCAAGAGATTTATTAAAGGGGCAGTTACATGAAGGGACTGTAACCGAGGAAGAGCAAGAGAGAGAGAGAGAGAAAGAGAGACCGAGAGAGAGAGAGAGAAAGAGGGAAGGAGAGAGAGAGTGAGAGAGCCAGCAAGAGAATGGTGGGGACAGAGAGAGAAAGCAAGAGAGAAAGAGAGAAAGAGGGAGAGAGGGCAAGAGAGAGTGAAAGAGAGAGAGTAAGAGGGAAGGAGAGAGAGAGTAAGAGAGAAGGAGAGAGAGTAAGAGAGAAGGAGAGAGAGAGCTATGCAGGGAGAGGGGTATATTTATGGACCTTGCAGGGGCAGGCCAGTGCCGTGTTTGAGTCTTATTGGAGGAGACTATGAGGTAGCATTTCTACAGGGAGAGGTTGTTTGAGCACAGGTTTAAGTTTCGCCCGGGCGGGAAAAGCCGCTTAGGACCTTTGTTGTCTTTGGGAGGCAGCGCCATCTTGGGGACGCCCTTCTGACTGTTCTCTGCACCTTTCAGGAGGACTATATGCTACAGTGTTTAGTACATTTTATGTAATGAATCATCAGGCATATATATTTCCACTTCTGTTACTTCTGAGTCCCCAACTTTAGATTTCTAAACAAAATATGTCTGTATCTACCTCATCACAATGGACATGTTGTAAGAGACTGTCTGAGATTAGCAAAGGGAGTCAAAATACCCAGATTTCTACTACATTCTGGGTATTTTATGCTTATTAAGTTTTATATGCAAACCTTTAAGATGAACAGGATTGGTATCATTTTATATATTAAAAAACAAGCTAACTAACTAATCCTAACTTCTCAAGAACTGGCCTCAGGTCTTGACAAGTTGATGCTAGAATGGGAGTCAGGGTGGGGTGCCATAGTGTTCAGTCAGAGTTCTTTCCCTAAACCACCGTCATAGGGGTAAATCTATCTCTGTCTGTGATTTTATTAGAGCTAGCAGGTTTGAAAAGGGCATAAGAAACAATGTTCTGATATTTGAAGATATGCATCTCTTAATGAAAATGCAGGGGTGGAGTCCCAGTACTGCATCCTAATAGCTACTTGCATGGTCAGGTTATTTAACCTTTGAGTCAATTCCCTCATCTTAGAATAAAAATAGCATTCATCGCTTAGGGCTGTTTTCCTGATAGTCAAATATCTATTTAATTGAAAATTTATAAATGGAAGACTTTTATTTGGTATATAGTAACTTGTCAATAAATGATAGGATTTTTTTCCCTTAGTCTTCTCTATGGAGCAGAACTGAATTGTGAATGTGGATTAATGTACTCGGTGTTTGCCATTCTGCAAATGACCCTGCCACTCATGTAACAGATGGTCCCATAGAAACAGTCAAATATTATACACTTAAAAATTACAGGCATTAAATGTAGCATATGAATACAATGAAATATATTATTAAGGTTTAAAAAGAAGGAAATCCTGTGATATGCAATGATAAGCATGAGCCTGTAAGACATTGTGCTAAGTGAATAAGACAGGCACAGACGGGCACACACTGCATGGTTCTGCTTACACGAGGTAACTGAAATAGCCAACTCATGGGAGGAAAGACTGGAATGATGGTTACCAAAAGTTGTGTGGAAGGGATAAAAAGTTGCTATCTATGGATATAAAATTTCAGTTACTCAGGCTGGGCACAGTGGCCCATACCCATAATCCCAGCACTTTGGGAGCAGGAAGATTGCTTGAGCCCAGGAGTTTGAGACAGGCCTAGGCAACATAGTGAGACCTCATCTCTGCAAAGAACAAAGAGTAAAAAATAAATTAACTGGGAATGGTGACGCATTTCTCCGAAGGTTGAAGTGGAAGAACCACCTGAACGCAGGAGGTCTGGGCTGCAGTGAGCCATGATCCTGCCACTGTATTCCAGTCTGGGCAACAGAGTGATTCAAAACAAACAAAACAAAACAAAAAAAGCCTCAGTTACTCAAGATGAGTAGATTCTAAAGATTCGCTGTGCAACATTCTGTCTACAGATTACAATACTGAGTAGTACACTTAAAAATCTGTTAAAAAGATAGAATGTATACTAATTGTTTTTCCACAAAAAAAATTTCTTAAAGCTGACAAAAGAGGGAGGGTAGGCAGACAAGAGTAGAAAAGAGGAATATATATAATTCAGAAACTGAGTGAGCTAATTTGAATAAGAAAATAAATGCAGAACTTAATGCTCTAAAAATAAAAAAAAATTTTTTTTCATTTTTTAAGATTGTTATTTTTTGTTTGAATTTTTTATTTTATCTGTTTTATGTCATAAAATATTACACAAAGTAGGGGGCCATACAATTGTTTAAAATAATAAAATAAATTGACTAGTGAATACCAATGATTTTTCCTTTCCCTCAGGTATATTGTCAGGTACAGGAAGTCCTGCAGTACCCCAGTTGCCCTTTTCTTTTTGTTATGATGAAAGATCAATAATATGTTTTGCCTGCAAGTCATGTGTTCCTTGGACGTGTCAGGGAAGAGTTTATGATGATCACATATGAGGAACAACCTTGCTATCCTGCTAATGGAAACTTGGGAAGGGAAGCTAGATCTACAGAGTTGAGGGCAGTGGGGGAGTGAGAGGGAGAAGAGGCGTTGGAGAAGCAGACTCAGCCAGTCAATAAATATGAGACCTAGGTGAGTTGTCTTTCCTCACATAAGTAAACAAAATAATACTTACCCTGAATGGTTTCTGTGAGCATTAAACAGATAACATACAGAAGGAAAGAATGACTGGGAAAGGCCCATCAACCCGCCAGAGCCTGAGGGTCATCCTCAGGGTCGCTTCCTGAGTGGAGAGGGAGTGTTTTTGGCATTTCCTTAGGAAAGTGGCCATTCCCAGTCACTCTCCCTGCAGGCTACCATTGCCCATGGCATCCTTTGTCAGACCCCAAGCTCTGCTTCCATGGCCATTCTTGTCCTGCACCTCCTAAAGAGAGATGGGGCGGATGGAGCACTGTCCCTGAGGGTCACAACATACCTTATTTTCCTCTGCCCACCATGTCCCT
>NW_007233617.1:7680-51982 GCF_000164805.1 Carlito syrichta | reverse complement strand
GAGCTTTGGGATGTATACACTTTTTTGAAAAAAAATTAAAACTTAAATATGAATTTATAAAATCTTGAAATAAACAGCCCAATCAGCTAAACTTAGGCAGGTTGAGTAGTCTGACATTTTCTGTCACTACCCAGAATGAGCCAGTGCCTCTTAGTAAATGCGGTCCAAGGAGAAACCATTTTCATGTGGCTGAGTCTCCACAAGAAGACACACACACACTAATGCAGGCAAACACACATACAATATCTTTTAATTGTCAAGGATGAGAAGATTCTGCTACTAAGTTTTCTTTCTGTTTTTTTTGGATTTATTTATGAAATGCACACTTGATGATGTCTCCAGTCTCACCAAATCTCTAAAGATGTTGTAGAAAAGTGTGGTTATGGTGAGAAACTATTTTTACTGTACCATAAGACTAAATAAATATTACATTTACTACAACATAAATTTATTTGTTCCAAAGGAACATTTGCAAATTCTAGCTTTAGATACAATTGGGGTAATTTGCAGTATGGATCATCAATCCTGATTGGGAAAACATGTTTGCTCAGAATATGGCTTAAGTTGTATGGACAACTGAGACTATCCATAATGACTCTCTGCTATACTTCACATAAGTTGAGTTTCTATTGAAGAGAAAATAGTTAGTGATTAATCATGTTCTAGGGTTCTGCATAAGTGGGAATGAATTTATTCATTTATCAAACATTAACTAGTATCAATTATATACCTGAATTTTCCTAGGAAAGTAAAGGGAGGAGAATGTGCAGGGTATGTGAGGGTAAGAGGTGAACAGGAAGGTAGGTGTGTGCCAGTCCTTGACAGATAAGCAGTATCTGACTGTGTCTAAGGAAGGTCCCTCCAGTGAAAATAGTGAGAGTAAACACAGAGCATGTAAAAGACTGCTGAGTTTTAGGAAATTTTAAAGACCTGTCTGGTCACAGAAAGTAATTGGACCTGGGTGGTGAGTGTGTGAAAGGTATCTCAGGGAAGCAGGGTTTATCTGGGGGAAAGTGGAGAACCTTTGATCATTTAGAACCAGGAGTGACATGACCTTCTCTGTGTTTTGGGATGTACCTGACCATGCCATGAAGGCCAAGATTGGCACCAGAAGTCCAGAGGAAGACATCAGAACCAACTCCAGGGTTCTCACAGCAGCAAAGCTGTTTGGTGATATCCCTAATAGGGCCTCACAGGTGATATCCCTAACAGGCAATGCCAGTTGCTATAAGACATTCTTTTATACTTTCTTGATATTTAAGACTTTGACAGGGGCGAGCTCAGGTTGCATAAAACACCACTTTTAATCACCTTCTCTATCCTATTTTCAACCATCTTTAATCATATTCTTTCTCTACAACTATTCCCAAATCTCAATTTCTTCTCCCTGTATTACATAAAGCAAACTCTTGTGTTTCTACCTTCTATACTACAATATTATCAATAATGTTGACCCCAAATAAAGTCCTCTGCCCTGAAAAAGAGGGTGCCAATTATTAAATCACAAACCCTTCCTTTATTCCTGTAATATACAATACCAGGCAAAGAATGGCAACTTCCAAGTAAACCAACTGAATTAACACTATACTCTGATCATATCTTCTTGGCCTTTTCCCTCTAGCACTGAATGCCAGAAAAGCCCCAGGCTGAAGGTCCCTGCACATCCTTATATTGTTTTTCTTTTCCCTGCAGTTTCCATCCTCTCACAGATGTGTCGGGTCTGAGGTTGCTTCACGCTGGAGCAGGGAGGTTTGTGCACAGAACTCTGGTGACAGTCTGCAGGACAGTGCCAAGTCGCTGGCACAGAGATACAGCGCCAAGTCTCCCAGATCCAAGGTGCTCACGTTCAGCAATAGTCATGAAACTGGTGAGCTGAGAATCAATCATGGAAGTTTTCTTTTACTCTCTTTCGCCCATTGTAATATTCAAAGGGGAACTGTGGCCCCAGGCCCAGGGTCTGCTGGTACTAGGACACATTGTTGTACCGGGGAATGGGGAATATCTCAGTGTCACTTGCTCTCCCCTTGTTTTGATCAGGTATCTTAAAGTTTGTGTGACTGCAGCCTCCCCTGGGCCTGTGGGAAAAGTGGATGAAGAATGAGCTCAGGGACACCTGGTGGAGCCTCCACAAGGTGAAGAGAAGGATTCAGGGGCGGGCAAGTTCATAATGCAGACACTGACCTGTCCACAGGACTCACCTGCCCCCAAGAGACAAAGCAGGACCCAGCAGAGCAGCCTGGAGCCTACTGCCAGAGGATCAGGCAGCACTACATGTCTGTTCAGGATTTGGTCCTTGTGGGGAAGCGCTGAGTTCTAATTTGCTTTTCCTTTTGGGAGGAATATCCTGTGATGTCACCGTTATGTCTTCATTCCTTTGTAGATTTCCTGAGGCACAGTGTTTTCTTGTTCTGCAAAGTAGAAGCCACTGGATCCGTGCGGCAAAGAGAGAGAGGCTGGAAAAAGAAGATAGGAGATAGTCCAATGGTGGTTCGGATCAAATATCTCCAGAGAGATCCTATCTGTTCCAAGAACCTAACTGCTCCCAGGAGTCAATGACCTGCTTATCAGAGGAGTTTGGAGCCCATGGCTGGATTGGACATACCTGAACAGGTGTCTCACCACTCAAGTTCTAGTTCTCTAAGGGCTGGAGTTTGGGGTACCCCATTTCTAATTGAATGCTAGGCTGTGATGGCACTGCTCTGATGTCATAGTCTCTGCAGGTTTCCATGTGCTCTGCCTCCCTATTAGGTCCAGCTCATCTGATCCAGTACCCCTGCTTTGTCTTGTAAATTCTCTCACATGGCATGTGGGGTTGGACTGGATTGCTCTAGGCTGAGCCAGGGCTAGGCCACGTGTACCCTACTCCACTCCCATAGTGCCTTGCCTTGCCTTGCCTTGCCTTGCCTTGCCTTGCCTTGCCTTGCCTTGCCTTGCCTTGCCTTGCCTTGCCTTGCCTTGCCTTGCCTTGCCTTGCCTTGCCTTGCCTTGCCTTGCCTTGCCTTGCCTTGCCTTGCCTTGCCTTGCCTTGCCTTGCCTTGCCTTGCCTTGCCTTGCCTTGCCTTGCCTTGCCTTGCCTTGCCTTGCCTTGCCTTGCCTTGCCTTGCCTTGCCTTGCCTTGCCTTGCCTTGCCTTGCCTTGCCTTGCCTTGCCTTGCCTTGCCTTGCCTTGCCTTGCCTTGTAGGTGTTCCTCTGTCTGTCCCTGCCCAGCGTGTGTAAGTTGTCCCATACCAGCATGGCCCTTCCTTCCACCTTGCAAGCTCACAGAGACTCTAACTGTTGCATAGCTGGAGTTCATGGCTTCCTGATGAGGTAGTACTCCTGCAGTTTTTTGTATATGTCATCAAACCTTCTAGCGAATCAAAGCATCAAACAAAGCTGCTCTTTAATTCTTCATGTCCCAGATAGCTCATTTATGGACAGCCCAGATATTTGGAATTCAGTGGTTCTACAGTGCCCCCGTGTGGAATATTAGGCATTAACCAAGATCTTACCTTTATTATGGACTAAATGTTTATGGCCCCCCAAATTTAACCCCCAGAGTGACCATGTTGACAGATTGGCCCTTTATGGAGGTAATTAAAGTTTAAAGTGTCATAGAGATAGATACTTGATCCAATAAGATCAGTGTCCTTATAACAAGCGACACAAGTGAGCTTGATTGCTAGGTCTCTCCACCAAGTGAGGATACAGCAAGAAAGGGGGCCTCTGCAAGCCAGAAGGGAGTCCTCCCTAGAACCAGACATGCTGGCTCCCTGATCTCAGATTCCCAGCCTCCAGACAGTAAGAAAATAAATTTGTTGTTTAAGTTACACAGTCTGTAGCACCTGTCATGGCAGTCAGAACTGACTATTCCAAGGGACCCAAATGTGTTTAAATTAGGAACTATTTCACCATCTTGACTATTATGCTGTGTGTGTGTGTGTTTGTGTGTATGTGTGTGTGTGTGTGTGTGTGTGTGTGTGTTTTAAGGGATAGAAAGAAGCCCTAGCAAATTTGTGACTTGTCTTTCTCAAGCTGATTTTTTTTTTTGCATTGCAAGAAGAAAATCAAAATGTTGGAGAAAATGCTTTACCTTTGAGAGTGAGGAGCTGGTGCAAACCTGGCCACAGGAAGAACTGTGGCAGAAATCATACCACGCCCAAGCCATTCTATCTCCTTTGCTGCAAATGGACTCTCAAAAAATACTCTTCCCATACTGCAGGGAAATTTGTTTCTTCCCCTCCTATCCTTTCTCTTTTAGAAATCCTTTTTTACCTGTGCTTATTGACAATATTCTGATGCCCATTTTCCCTTATATGAGTAAAGATACGTGCAGATAATGATGAAAATATTAGAGTTTTCTTCATGGTTCTGTGCTTTATATACTAGGAGGGAGAGGCAAGTCTGGGTTAATGTAGGGTTAAAAAAACATAAATAGAAGCCTTAAAAAAACAAGATAGGAGAAAAATTCAACTATAAAAGAAAGTGAACACTTGCTACTTCTAGCTTATTTCCAATCTAAATTTCTTTAAATATTTCATTTCACTTAAATGTTATTAAATTTTAAAAATAGTTTTCTACATAGAACAAATATAGCTATTCCAAACTATTGTCTGACTTTCTAAGTCCAACTGCAAACAACATCATTAGCCATCAATAAGAGATCCCGATTCAGCTGCCTCTGCCCCAGTGTGTCCATGAGCTACGATCAGGCCTTAGTCCCTCTTCCATGACTCATCCAGGGGAGGGAAGTTCCACTCTGAGTGAGTATTCATGGATATAAACCAGACAAAATAATCTCAAGTCCAGATGGCGATGTTCTATAACTTGGTGCTTTTTTATGAATTTTGGGCATACATATAACTCATTAGAACCTTTCACTATAGAAACTGATGTGTCTAATGGAGTTTCTGATGATAGATGAAGAAGAGTTTCTACAACAAGTCATAAAAATATAAACTATCAGTGTAAATTACATGGGGGGAAAGTACATTTCTCTGCTTTAAAATTAATGCCCTGAAGTGTTTTGATTCAATTAGATAAAATTGTTAGATTGTTGGTCAATCTTTAACTATAAGAAAGAAACAGAACAGAATATATCTCAGATTGCTTCAGAGATCTCTCATATCCCATGATAAATATTCATTATATTTCTGAAAAGAGAAGTCCCAGATCATATTATAAAGATGTGTGAAATATAAGAGCATTGGATCTGACTCTTTCTAAAATTGCAAACTCATATCGTCTTCTGACTCCTTCCCCAGATGAACCTGGTGAGTCAAGAAAGAAATAGGAATACCAGAAACTAACCAAAAACTTTGAGAATCTTCTGGAAAGACTGACGCTCTTTTGGGCTGGAGTATGAATAGGGTGAATGGTGACCCAAAAACAGATAGTGGAAATAATTTAAGTTCTGCTCTTGCCTGACACCCTCCTTGCATGGCGACACTTTAGCTACAGTTTCATTTTATAAAGCAACAGTGGAGTAACTGATACCTTTGAGGCATCAGGGATTTCAAAAGAAAGATAACTGCTATCATCTGAGTGTTTGTGTTCCCCCAAAATCTATCTGTTGAAATTCTAAGCCTCAATGAATGGTACTAGGAGGTGGGGACTTTGACAGGGAATTAAGTCTTGAGGACATAACGGATTATAACCCATCTAAACAGACACCACAGAGACAGCTAACTTTTCTGCCAGGTGAGGACAGAGTGAGAAGGTCCCACCTCTGAAGTAGAAGATGGGTCCTCACCAGACACTGAATCTGCCACCACAGTGGCTTGACTGTGGACTTTCCAGCATCCAGAATGGTGAAAAGTAAACTCCTGGTGTTTCATAAGTCACCTAAGTTTATGGTATTTTGTTATAACAGCCAGAACAAACTAAGGCGATAATCAGTTGAGTAATACATATACAAGCAATATATATAATGTGAAAGTATGAAATACAAAAAAGAATATAAAAGATGTTTAACTCTTAAGAATTATAGGGTTATTTTATTGGCAATCCTAACAGTATTTTATCTAACATATCTAATATTACCATTTGTAAGTGTTTTATTATGGGGAAGAATGTCCATGTTATCTGATTATCTAAGAAAAGCCAATGCTTGGAGTAAACACTAAGAGGTTTTTCCTCAGTAGGAATTAATATTTATTATTAATCTTCTAAAATAATGACTCCTAGCATCAGGATGTTTTCATCTGTTTTTATATGAACAGGATTTTATTTATTTTTATTTTATTTATTTATCTTTTTTGAGTTGGAGTATCACTCTCGCCCAGACTGGAGTACAGTGGCACGCTCACAGCCACCTCAACCTTGACCTGCTGGGCTCAGGTGATCCTTCTGCCTCAGTCTTCCAAGCATCTGGAATTACAGGCACATGTCACCATATCCGGCTAATTTTTTGACTTGCTCTAGAGGTGAGGTCTTGCCAAATTGCCCAGGCTGGTCTCCAACCTGTGGGATCAGGGAATCCTCTCACCTCAGCCTCTCAAAGCACTGGGATTATAGGCATGTGCCATTGAGCCCAGCCATGTACGAGATTTTAATTGACAACTGTGTAATTCAGATAAGCCTTGGGAAATTCTCTCTTCTTAAAGATCTAGGTGAAATTTCCTACAGCCTGCAAATTCCAAAATCTGTGGAAATCCAAAGGCTTTCCCAGGATTTCTCATCATCTCCATGGATGCTCATATTTTCTGGGTCCTCTCTAATCCTGTCACATTACCTGGCCATAAAGCTAAGACTCTCCTTAACTTTCCAAAAAAAATCATCTACATCAAGTATTGGTGAGTTTAGTAGAGTCTTATGAATATTTGAGGAGAGCTGCCTGGGAATCTTATGACACAGAACACAGCTTTTCACCATTTTCTTCCAATTCTTAACTATTACACTCCCTTCCAAGACTTCCCAGTATCTCCACATTTTTCTCCCTGTGCTATATAGAACAATGTCTTTGAGGTTTACCTCTCATATCCAGCACTTACGTCAAAATATTCCAGTCAATAATATTTTTCTCCCTAAGAAATATGATGCCAGCTACTAAAACACTAACATTTTATTTTTCTGCCCTCAAAATTATGGTTACATAATCCTTTTACTGGAGTAACTCCTCTTTATTCAAGGATCATCTTTTCTAAATTATTGTTTAAATTATGTTTCAATGTTCTTATTGTGATACATAACATTTACTGTATTAGTTATTTTTATTTTTCATTTATTTTATAAATATGTGGGGTATGTATATATTAACTATTTTTAAATGAACTTCACTGTTAACTACACTGACATTGCTTTGCAACCATCATCACCAGCCATCTCCCAAACTAGAGATATTTTTATCTTCTCCAACCAAAACTCTTACTAGGTCCTGCTCAGCATCCAGCCCCCTGAAACAGAATATATATGGAGCAAAGATGATCACGTAGAAAGTGGCAGAATACCCCTGAAAAAATCTATCATCAAAATACCTACCCTTTAAGGATCACTTATCATGCACTTGTATACCCAATCTCTATAACAATGCACAAAAGAAGGCCCAAACTTTACCTGCACAATAACCACTTGTATATCTAGTCCTGGATTGTACCCCACATCTTTACAATAAAATTAAAAATAAATTAATAAAGAAAATTGTTAATAAGTAGATGCTGTCCTCAGTGCATTATAGATAATAAAATTGGAACTGTGTTAGCCAAAGCCACAGGCTGAATGTGAGGAGAGACACAGCAATGAGAGGAAATAGGACTAGCTAGTGAAATGACATGGAATTTCGATCAGCGCTCAAAAGATAATGAGAGTATAGGATGGGGGAAAGCTAAAGAGACTCTACCTGATACTAAAATAAAATTAGAGATTTTTTACCTTCATAGAGGAAAGTGAGTATCATTCTCTCCAAAAGGAAGAGTCAAAGAAACCTTAATGAAGGCAGGCTGAGACAATAGGAAAATCACCTGGGCCTGTGGTGTTGGGGACTCTGGCCCAGTGGAGCAGACTCAGGATGAAGACTCACACCACTCCGGGTATCACCACCTCTCCTTTGTGACTGCCATTTCTGCAATGTGGAGGTGCCTGTCCAATGCTGTCCAATGCTGTGACCGCCAGACCTGAAGTGTCTGAACACAGCCCTGCACCCTCCACGACACATGGGGGCTGAGCCTTGGGACATCACTGTTCACTATGGCACTAGGGCTTCCACTCCCATGGGGTCTCCTGACTCTGCAAATGCACCTGTGACTGTGATGTCACAACATCTCCCCACTTGCGCTGCTGATGACCAGAGACCCACGCACAGTATGCCTCCTGACAGGACAGTGTTCTGGCCGAGGGCAGGGTATGACTCTGCAGTGGCACAGTCATTGTTTAGAAGATTCTTATAAAATCTAAAGCTAGACTATCCCCTTTTCAGCATGCTTGTTTTATTTTATGATTTTAAAAGGCATTCTTTAAAGATCTTAATATGTTGATTTTTGTATCA
Source organism: Carlito syrichta (assembly GCF_000164805.1). Classification (NCBI taxonomy): domain Eukaryota; kingdom Metazoa; phylum Chordata; class Mammalia; order Primates; family Tarsiidae; genus Carlito; species Carlito syrichta. The sequence goes on along the minus strand of NW_007233617.1, from coordinate 43,521 downwards.
GTTGAAAGGGCAGAGTCCTGGTGAGGTAAAAGGAAACCCACACTCTAAATATGTGCACAGAATGTAACGTTGCCACATGGGTCAGATTAGCAGGTGGTATTATGTTCTGCAATTTCTGTCTGGGTTTGTATGGGAAGTGTTCAACAGAGCCTTTAGTTTCCTCCCACAGCTTCCTGGCTGGCCCCAAAGGGTTGTGCACAGGGAGGTGGTGACTTTGTAGGGCTGTGTCTTGGCTGCTGGCCCAGAGATACATGGCTGAGTCTGCTGGCTTCAGGGAGTCTAGATGAAGCTATAAGTGAGAGTCGTCAGGTCATTCAGGTGAGAAGCGACTCAGCACAGTCTCATTTGCCGACATTTCTCTAAAGTTGTAGACAAACATGAGCTCCAGTGGCTTCTTAGCACTCTGTTTATACCAATACATAGCATCATGTCCCAGGTGTTGTCCACATTTCAAAGACTTCTTATTTGTCCTTCCCATGACCAGATGTTTTGGTGTCTGAGTAATTCCAGTGTCCATGGGGACTGTGTGGGGAAAGGAACAAAATTCAGACAGAGTCCAGGAGGAAAGTTTTGCTGCAGCAACAAGGAAAAGGTGTGGAGTTTAAATTCAAGACTCATCTACTCCCAGCAGACAGAGAACTACAAAGCAGAGCAGATTGCAGCCCATGGTAGAGTCTGGTCTGAGATGGGTATTGTCTCACTAGGAAGCTCTGGGGGAAGAGGTTGGGCCCTGGTCTCCTTAGCCCTGGTTGGTGTCTTTTGTTGTTGTTGCTGTTGTTTTTCTGTGATGTCACTAGTTCTGATAGTTTCCCCAGACCCGAAGATATTTCTTTCTCTCCCTTTTACAGCCTTTATAGTTTTCGAGAGATGGTGAATTTAAGTTGATTGGGCAGGCCATTGCCTTGCTAGACAATTTTTTGAGCTATGGCTGTTGCCATGCTTCTGGGCTTTGCCCCCCTCCCCCAACTTGGGGAGGTGAATCTTTTCTCTCCCTTAACTTTCTCTCTCTAATTTTAAATAAACTATTTTTTTAATCTAAATAATTGATTGAGCTGAGATGAACGGACTGGTCAGAAAGAATAGAGCCGGCTTTTTACTCCTCAAGGATAGCCCTCTAATGGTTGCTTGTTTGCTCTCAGCTGTCCTCCTCATTATATAGCTCCTCCTGCATCTCCAATTCTTCCTGGAACTCCTTTCAGCAGCAGACCATTTCCTCTTCAAGGGACGTCCTCCACCCCTGCTTTGTCATGCAGGAAAGCGTCACTCAAAGTGCTGCTTTCTGCTGTGTCTAAGCTTAATGAAGTCCTCTTTGCCCAACTTTGTGGAGGGAGGATGGTAGAATGATTGCAGTTCCAATCTGTACCAGTGCCCATCATTCAAATTCCTGACAGTGACACAAACCAGGAAGCAGGCACTAGGAAGGGTGCTAAGGGGTGCATGAAAGGATAAGTTTGCTGGGCTTAAAGCAAATAGCTACACAGAATTCCTAGAGAGCAGTACAAGGTATATGATGTAAGACAGAGGAAATGGATTTGAAATTGAATTAGTGTGCTTGAAATGTCTACAGTTGATCCTGGTTCTCCCAGCTGATGCAAGGGTGACACCCTATGGCTAGCTTCTCTCCCCCTTCTTCCCTCTGTTCACTCCCACTCCCCCTTCCCCAAGCCCAGCCTCAGAGGTTTCATTGGAGCACAGCTCCTCACTGAGGCCAAAGTAGCACATTTCCCAGACCACAGGCCGCTCAGAGACCCAGCTAAAGCCATCGAGACCTGTCCCTAGTTCTGCAGACCAGAGCCACTGGGATGGGTTTGAAAAGTCAGTGGGAAATGAAGAGGATGGAATCATCAGGAACAACAAAGAGCATCACACCAGCCATCTACACACCTAGGCTTTCTATATCTTCACTTGCAGAAATTGATTTCTATATCCTTAGTAATGACCATCTGTTGGTGGTATCCCAGCCCCTCCAGAGCTTATGTGCCATCTTGAATTGTTCAACAAACACTCACTGAGCAACAGCTAGGAGCAAGCATAAAACACTGACATTATCACCCACTGAATTGTATTTGATCTGGCCAAGCATACATATTCACAGATAACCATTAGGGAATAAAAATGGGTCTTATATGAAGTCTAAGAAATGCAATCAATATTTTAGTGATTAATCCTTTTATATATATGATGCCATAGTTCCTCGTCTATTAAATCAGGTGGACTGAAGTGAAATGATTTCCAAAGCTCTATTTCTAAAATGCCAGAAATCAGACCAGGTTCATCAGTTTTGCAGATAACTTTTCAATTTGGAAAAAGCTAGATGACCTCCTATGGGTACTTTCTACATCACTATATAAACTGTTCATGCTTTTTGATCTTATAGTTACCAGAATATCATTTATTTTCTTAAAATGTACCATCATGCCAGTATTGGGCTTTCATTCCTAAAAATTTGAAGGTACAAATAAACAGAAAAATGAAATGATTCACAATGTGTAAGTGATTTGTACCATATAATTGTTGTAATGTGATATAAGTAATGGCGATTGCAATTGTGAAATTAGAGTTAGGGCTGTCAACCTGTTATATATAAATCTATGTTGGGGCTAGTTAGGAAAATTACCTATAAAGTAAGTCAAGGATTGATGATTTAATTTTTTTCTTTTTTTTGAGTTTGAGTCTCACTCTGTCACCCAGACTGGAGTGCAGTGGCCACTCCCGGCCACCACAGCCTTGACCTGTTTGGATCTGGCGATCCTTCCACCTCAGCCTTCCAATTAGCCAGAATTACAGGCATGCGCTACCATGCCCAGCTGATTTTATGATTTATTGTAGAGATGAGGTTTCAATGGCAGGTGGGTCTCGAACCCGTGGGCTCAGGCAATTCACTCTCCTCAGCCTCCCAAGGTGTGGGATTGCAGGCTGAGCCACTGAGCCCAGCTCATTTAATTTTTTAAACAAAGAATGTTCTGGGTCAGGAGGAAACTGTTAGAATTTTTCTAATATATAAATTGTATTGGATTTTCAATGTGGTCTTTAAAACAAAAAATTTAGGATCAGGTAATTAAAATTTTAAAAAAGCAGGTTGGCTATTCTCCCTAAACCCTAAATAGGTTACATATATGATGAACCTCCAACCTGCTGCATAGAGATATTCCATTCTTAGATGAGGATCTAAAATCAACCCTGATTTGAAGACTACTAAAATTATTGCAATAGTCATCTACTTCAGCAAGGAAACTATTTGGTCTTTCCACAAAGAAACAGAAACAAATGGAATAAATACAATTTTATTGTGTTGCTTTGCTTCCACTCAGTAAACCAAATCCCAAAGATTATTTAAAAACAAAAAACAAAAGCAGAATTTAAACTGAAACCTTGATGAATTAACAAAAGTGAAAGGCTTGATTGCCCTGAGAATTATAGCTAACACTTTCCCCAGCATGTAATGGCAGCAAGGTGAGTTTACATCATCTGAATTGTGGATGTACCTGCAGAAGGAACATTATCTCAGGACAGTCTGAAGCAAAAAGGAAGAGCAGGACGTAAATTAGCATGAAGTAAATCCAAATAAACATGTCTCTGTAAAACAGTAGTAGTATGTGTTGATTGAAGATAAATAGAGAAGACATAACTGATTCTGAGACAGCTGGGATTTAGGGTACTGAGTACTAATAAAGAGTCTCAAAAATAGTTATGGAGATAGCACTTAAGATAGGGAACAGGAAGCTTAAAAACTGTGAGGCAAAATCATACCTGCTATTTCAAGGGCTGGCAAGGAGTCCACTGGCCAGTGATGGAGGAACAAGAACAGTAAAAGATTAGGGCAGAGAACAGGGAACAAGATTGTTAGGACTTTGTGGATGATTGTAAGGTCTATAGCTTTTGCTCATTGATACATATGGGAAGACATGTGAGGGATTTTAAGCAGAGGAGTAATATGTGACACAGGGCAAAAAGAAGAATTTACAAAGGACAAAGAAAAAATATCACAACTCCAGAATTTAGAGAAGACTGCAACCGAGTCCCTTTTTCAGGGATGAGAGAAAAATCTACACAAATGAAGAAAAACCAAAAGAAGAATATGGGTCTCTCCCAGAGTCTTGGGAGGGCAGATACTGATAAAACTGACTTCGAAATGCAAACACTGAGAAGCCCCCAGAATGACTGGTCTAAAACTACGAACCTAGATATCAAGACATTAATGGAGAGATTAAAAAGAATTGAGGAGACCCAAGAAGAAACTAGAAAGGAGCTGATATATGAGATAACAGTAATAAAGAATATTGTGAATGAAATAAATAACAAACTGATAAGCATGGAAAATAGAATTACCCACGCAGAAGAAAGAATCTCAGAGCTTGAGGACCAAAATATAGAAATAACCCAAACTCTTAAAAACACAGAAAACAAACTCAAAAAGACAGAAAAAAACCTTCAAGAGATAAGCGATTACTTCAAGAGACCAAACCTAAGAGTAGTTGGCCTTCCTGAGGCAGAAAGAGAGACAGAGACCACAATGGAACAAATCTTCCATGAGATCATTCAAGAAAACATCCCTTATCTAATCAATGATGCAAAAATTCAAACACAAGTGATTCAGAGAATCCCTGCAAGACAGCAAATGAGAAGACCAACTCCTAGACACATAATAATTCACCTAAACAAAGTAGGCATAAAAGAAAAAATCCTAAGGGCAGCAAGAGAAAAATGCCAGATCACCTACCATGGAAAACCAACTAGAATAGCAGCAGATTTATCTACAGAAACCCTGCAGGCTAGGAGAGCTTAGAGCCCTATCTTCAAAGTGCTAAAAGATAAATAATTTCAACCAAGAATAGCCTACCCAGTGAGATTAAGCTTCATCAGCAAGGGAGAATTAAAATCTTTTCCAGATATCCAATCCCTAAGAACTTACGCTGCCACCAAACCACCTCTACATGAAACACTTAAGAAAGTACTAAACACAGAAGAAAAGCGGAAAAAAAAGGACAACATTCTTCACAAGAGTTCAGGAAAAAGAATAAAATACACAGGAACCAAACCCCAAAACAAAAGAAAGACAATAAACCTAGCTGAAGAACAACTCTATAAGAACTCTGTGATAGGGACAAACTCTCACATTTCAATAATTAGCCAGAATGTGAATGGACTAAATGCACCACTGAAAAGACATAGAATGGCAAAATGGATAAAATATCACCAGGCAACAATATACTGCCTTCAAGAGACCCATCTCTCTAGAAAGGACATGCACAGACTCAAAGTAAGAGGATGGGAAACAAATTTTCAGGCAAATGGAACACAAAAGAAAGGAGGAGTCGCGATCCTAATTTCAGACAAAATACCATTTAAGCTATCAAAAATTTTAAAAAAGATACAGAGGGCCACTACATAATGATAAAAGTTTCACTCCATCAACAAGAAATATCGATCCTAAACATATATGCACCTAACATACATGCACCAACTTTCATAAAGCAACTCCTAGGAAAACTAAGGAAAGATATTGATTCTAACACCATCATAACTGGGGACTTTAATACCCCACTCACAACCCTCGACAGATCATCAGGACAAATAACAACAAGGAGTTCCGGAACCTCAATGTGACTCTGGACCAAATGGACTTAATTGATACCTACAGAACACTCCATCCAAAGACCACAGTATACACATTCTACTCATCACCACATGGAACGTATTCTAAGATAGATCACATAATTGAACATAAATCAAGCATAAGCAAATTTAAAAGGACCGAAATTCTACCATGCACCTTCTCGGACCACAGTGGAATAAAAATAAACATTAACACCACCAAGATCCCCCCAAAACCCACAAAGACATGGACACTAAACAGCATGATGCTAAACAACTCCTGGGTCAATGATGAAATCAAAACAGAGATCAAAAGATACCTGAAAACAAATGAAAATGAAGAAACATCTTACCAAAATCTCTGGGATGCCTTAAAAGCTGTAGTAAGAGGGGAATTTATATCCCTACAAACACAGATGAAGAAAATGGAAGCAACACAAATGAACAGCCTAACAAACCACCTAATGAAGCTTGAAAAGCAAGACCACAAGAACCTTAATTTCAGCAGAAGAATCCAGATCACCAAAATAAAAGCCAAAATCCAGGACATAGAAGAGAAAAAGATAATTAAAAAAATGAGACAAAAAGCTAGCTCTTTGAAAGGATAAACAAGATCAATGGTGCCCTCGCTAGACTGACCAAGAAAAAGAAAGAAAAATCCCAAATATGCACAATCATAAACACAAAAGATGAAGTCACATCTGGCCCTGAAGATATACAAAAATCATTAGAGACTATGATGTACACTTGTATGGAAACAAACTTGAAACCCTTAAGGAAATGGAGGACTTTCTGACATCACACAACCCACCTAGGTTGAAACAAGAAGAAATAGAGACCCTAAATAGATCAATAACAATCAGGGAAATTGATTATGTAATAAGAAAACTACCTACAAAAAAAAGCCCTTGACCAGATGGCTTTCTAGCAGAATTCTACAAGACATTTAAGGAGGAGTTGATTCCTATCCTACTGAAGGTATTTTGGGCAATTGAGAAAGATGGAACCCTCCCCAAATCATTTTATGAAGCTAACATCACATTGATACCCAAGCCAGGTAAAGATCCAACAAAGTAAGAGAACTACAGGCCAATATCTTTGATGAACATAGATGCTGAAATTCTCAACAAGATCCTAGCAAACCGGATTCAGCACACATCTCAAAAATCATCCATCATGACCTAGTAGGCTTCATCCCTGGGATGTAAGGCTGGTTCAACATTCGTAAAACAATAAATGTAATTAAATACATCAATAGATGTCAAAACAAAAACCACATGATTATATCATTAGATGTAGAAAAAGTTTTTGATAAAATCCAACACTCTTTCTTGATAAAAACACTCAAACATCTAGGCCTACAGGGAACATACCTCAAAGTAGTAAAAGCCATTTACGAGAAACCCACAGCCAGCATAATTCTAAATGGACAAAAATTGGAACCATTTCCCCTGAAAACTGGAACAAGACAAGGATGCCCACTCTCACCCCTCCTGTTCAATATAGTATTGGAAGTCCTGGCTAGAGGAATCAGAGTAGAGAAGGCAATCAGGTGTACCCAAATAGGAAAAGAGGAAGTCAAATTATCTCTTTTTGCAGATGACATGATCGTGTACCTTGAAAACCCAAGAGAATCTGTCAAAAACCTCCTTACACTGATAAAGGCCTTTGGCAAAGTCTCAGGATATAAAATAAATATGCAAAAGACAATCGCATTTCTTTACACCAATAGTAAACAGGCAGAAACTCTAATAAAAACCACAATTCCATTCACAATAGCCACAAAAAAATGAAATACCTTGCCATCTTCCTAACCAGAGACGTGAAAGACCTTTACAATGGAAACTACAAAACACTGCTGAAAGAAATCAAAGATGACACAAACAAGTGGAAAAATACCCTATGCTCATGGATTGGAAGAAACAACATTTGAAGATGTCCATCCTACTGAAGGCAATCTACAGATTTAATGCAATACCTATCAAACTACCAGCAACATTCTTCTCAGACCTAGAAAAAACAACACAGGAATTCATATCAAAACACAAACGACCAAGAATAGCCAGAACAATCCTCAGCAAAAAAACAAAGCAGGTTGTATCACATTACCAGACTTCAAACTTTACTATAATGCTACAATCATCAAACAGCTTGGTATTAATATAGGAACAGGCATATAGATCAATGGAATAGAATTGAGATTCCAGAAGAAAAACCCCAATTTCTAAATCAACTCATCTTCGACAAAGCCTCCACCACCTACCACTGGGGAGAGGAGAACCTATTCAGTAAATGGTGCTGGGAAAGCTGGCTGACCACATGCAGAAGATTGAAACAGGACCCCTACCTATCCCCATATACAAAAATTAACTCCAACTGGATCAGAGACCTAAATGTGAAAACTCGAACCATAAGAACCTTAGAAAATGAAGGCCATACCCTCATGGAAATTGGAACTGGCATCCAATTTCTGAACAAAACCCGAAACCCACAGGCCATAAGGGATAAAATAGACAAGTGGGACCTCATTAAACTGACAAGCCAAAGAAACCATCAAGAGAACAGGGAGACAGCCTACAGACTGAGAAAAAGTATTTGCCAACTCCAGGTCTGACAAAGGCTTAACATCTTGGATTTACAAGGAACTCAAATGTTCTGAAAAGAAAAAAAGAAACAATCCCAGTATAAAATGGGCAAAATAAATGAACAGACACTTCACAAAGAAAGACATCCAAGCAGCCAACAAACATATGAAGAAATGCTCAACCTCACTAATCTTTAGGGAGATGCAAATCAATACCAAACTGAGATACCACCTAACTCCAGTCAGAATGACAATTATCAATAACAAAAAATAACAGTTGTTGGAGAGGATGTGGCGAAAAGGGAACACTCCTACACTGTTGGTGTGAGTGTAAACTAGTGCAACCTCTGTGGAAAATAGTGTGGCGATTCCTAAAAGCTCTAGCCATCCACCTCCCATATGACCCTGCAATCCCCCTACTGGGAATTGCAAGAACTCAAATCACTCTGTCAAAAAGATACCTGCACATGAATGTTTATCGCAGCATTGTTCACAATAGCAAGAACCTGGAACCAACCATGCTGTCCATCAAAAGAGGACTGGATTTTAAAAATGTGGTACATATACATGATGGAATACTATGCAGCCATAAAAAAGAACAAAATCATGAATTTCGCAGCAACCTGGATGGAACTAGAGTCTATAATACTGAGTGACCTCTCACAGAAACAAAGATCTGAGTATCACATGTTCTCACTCATAGAGTGGACCTTGGTCATCCAACGCACTACCATAAGAAAATGACTGACAGTGGAGTGGAAAGGGGGTGGGACTAATGTTAGTAAACATCTATCTGGGGATGGGGAGACACCTGCTATCAACAAGGGGGCCTAAATGAAGCATATTTGTATGCCTAACCCTTAACTGTACCCCACAACATCATAATAAAAATTATTGATTAAAAAAAATGTATAGTTATAATAAATTCCTTTTTTTTGTTGTTCTGGGCCACTTCCTAAGTGGTGTATGCAGAGGGTGATAATTTATAAGGCTGAGTAGGGGACAAGTTCTGGAAAGTTTGAGAGTTGGACAGAGATTTCAGAGGATGCCCAGAGCTGGAAGATGTTGGCATTCTGACCCAGGGAGAGTGGAGAGACATAGTGAGTATGCTGATTCCCTCCAATGGCTAACTACTGCCTAGAGATTTTGTGTCCGAAGTCCTTTCCAAGTCTCACAATATCCTCCTCCACTGATTGTTGCCTTCTTTTGGGGAGGGTCCAAAGTTGACATTCAGTCAGAATTGGGAGAGAATCATGCTATTCATCCTTCTTGAAGGAAAGGATTCTACATAGCAACAAGTTGGTCTTGACTGACTTCTCCCAGTTCCTTCCTTACCAGTTTACATCTTGCCATGGACTTTTGTGCTTCCTTGAAGACATTTACTCTTGTTGTTAAACAAAGTACTGACTGATCATCTAAATTTCCTTTTGATCTTGGAAACATTTGCCTTCCCCCTTGTTTTTTATGCTTGTGCTCACCAAACAATTTTAGCAATAGTGTGTTTTCAATCATAACGTTACATACAACAAAGACGAGAAATGGCTTCTTCCATCAGTTAAGCTCTTCATTGAACAGGAAAGCTCCCTTTCTATGTGTTGAGTCCTAGTACTTCAGCGACTTTATTGCAAACTCTTATTGTAGCTGATAGATAGAATTTGAGAAGACTTTGGTGTGCATGACATGTGGAACAGCCTGACCGGTTCGAAACTCCATCAGGGGGTCAATAGGAAATACAGAGCAGGGTCTCAGAGCACTGGTGAACATATTGCCCCCAGAGCTTCCTGACTGAGCCAGGAGGTTTATGCACAGGAAGCCAGTGACTCTGCAGGACTGTGTCTTGACTGCTGGCACAAAGATACACAGCAGAGTCACCTGGTTCCAGAGATTTGATGTGAAGCTTTAAATGAGCTTTATCTGGAGATTCGGCTGAGAAGCGATTTGGAACAGATTCATTTGCAATCAGTTTCTTATTATTGTATCTAAACATTAACTTCAGAAATTGCTTGAAGTCCTGCTTATACCAGTACATGGCATTATGGCCCAGTGTCTGTTCACACTTAAGTAACTCTTTATTTCCCATCAGTGTGACGAGGTATTTTGGAGTCTGAGAAACGGCTGTATCTGCAGGGCCTGTGAAGAAGAGAAGCAGAACTCAGGCAAGTCCCAGGAGGCAGCCTGTTGTGGTAGGCAGGGTGGAAGGACTCAGGACCCAAACAGGGCCATGCCACCTGTGCTCAGGACTCACTTGCTTGCAGAAGGCAGAGGGCCACAAAGCAGAGGATCCTGGAGACCATGTCAGAATGAGGCAGATCAGGCAAAACCCAGCTCAGGATCCTGGTCTGCCACGCAAAAAGTAAGGACTGCCACTGGGTGGTGCTGCACCTGTGAGGTCACAGCCTATAATCATTCCCCCATTCTCAGGATCTCCTCTAACATGGTCTCCTCCTTTTTCATGTCCTGTACTTGATCCTATAAAGGCATATTTGGAATTTCTGGGGATGGTTTGAGAGAATGGCCATGCTGCCTCCAGGAAGTGTCCCTGGCAGTCATTCTTGTGCCAGCAGCAGCCTACCTCCCGTTTCCTACCTGGGATCTGACCACCTCCCTCCCTCCCTCTTTGGGACCCTTCTCTCACTGTGGCTAGTTTCCCTTCTCTGAATCTTTTGCTTCCCTCTCACAACAATGCAGGTATTATTTTGATTTAGAATCTTTGCTCCCTTGGATGTTTGATTAGCGCTCAGAGACCCTTCCCCCGGACTATTTCAGAAGATATTGACTTGAGGTCTCACCCGAGAACCAGCCTCAGCCACTTAAAAATGCATGGACGTGATGCAGTTAGGAGCAAACTCTGCTGGTGACCATGAGGAGAATAAACTGCAGCCCACTCCCTGTGATGTTCTTCTCTGTCTAAGGGGCAGAGCTGGGAGAAAACAGGAGACTGCTAGGGAGCAAGATGTTACCAGGTGTTGGGAGCCACTGGTAATGGAAGCAAACAAGACTGTGAAAGCCAGGGGAAATTTAAGTGGGATGAGTTTACTGTCCATGAGTTGTCTACAGATCACAACCTCCTTTTTGGTACAAAGTCTACAACCCAATGCCTAGTCCAGGGTGTCTCATCCTCAGCAATATTGACACATTGCATCAGATGACTCTCTGTTGAGGGGGCCTTTCCTGTGCTCCTTGTTTAGCAGTTTCCCTAGCCTCTATCCACCTAATGGAATCCCTAGTGTGATGACCAAAATTGCCTCCAGACATTGTTGAATCGCCCCCAGTTGAGAACCTCTGTCCTCTTTATTCTTTTGGCTAATCCTACTCTCTCTGCCAGCCTCCATCCCCCTCAACCTCAGAGGTTAGAGGCTACACCATCTCCTGCTGTGGCTGGTGAGGCCCAGCCCACAGATCCTCAGTCAGTGACCCTAGGTCAGCAACCATCAGAAGGAGGACCAAGAACCACCACAGCCAGGAAGGGGCTGACTCTCACTCACAGAAAACACCCTTTGTAATGCTGTCAGCTACTGCTGAAATCACTCCAAAGACAGACCCAGGTGGTTCATTCATGTCTTACTGCACACAGAACTAGCACTAGGGATTCAACAGTAAACAAAAGAAAAATGACCACCGTTTTTCTTGGAACTTCAAGCATGCTTTATTTGTTTGTAGTTGTTGAATGACTGCTCAGTGCAAAGCAGGAGTGAGACAATATTGTCACTCTCATAATGCTTATATTCTAATAGGAGCAAAAAGGAATTTACACGTTACCTGTAGACTAAGGATATAAAATACATGTTACATGAGAGTTCAACAAGCTAACAAGTATTTATATTTAAACACTTTGTACAGCATATCATTTTCTTATCTTTAAAACCCTGGACTGAAATGAATGATTTTCAGCACTCTGTATGACTTCAAAATTCTATGGGCATAACCAGGTACATCCCTAGATGTGGGTCTTATTCATCCAGTGTCCCCATGGCATTGGAATTTTTTCAAGAAAGAAAGGAAAGAAGAAGAAAGGGAGGGATAAAGAAAGGGAGAGGAGAAATGGGGAAGAAGGAAAAGAATGGAAGGTAAGAAAGTGAAATGACAAGAGGATATAGTGATTATACCCATACAGAGATGACACCATTCTTAAGAGTGTATTTTAAACAATTATTAATCTTACTATTTTATGCAATTTTTTTTTGCTTTTTTACAAAGTTAGGTGAACAGACTCTGGAAATGATGGTGAAATAAAAATATATAAAGATGTTAGGCCAGTTGCAGTGGCTGATGCCTGTAATTCGAGTTTCTTGGGAGGCAGAGGCAAGAGGATTGCCTGGGTCCAGGGGTTCGAGGCCATCCTGGGAAACTTGATGAGACCTCGTCTCTACATTGAATCAAAAAATTAGCCAGGCATGGTGGTACATGCCTGTGGTTCCAGTTACTTGGAAGGCTGAGGCAGAAGGGACACCTGAGCACAGAAGGTTGAAGCTGTGGTGGCTGTGAGCATGCCACTGCACTCCAACCTAGGCCACACAGTAAGAGTCCTAGTCAAACAAAAGAAACAGATAATGTTAGTTCTGAATGTTATTTTGTATTATATATATATATATATACACACACACATATGTATATACACACATATACACACACACACACACACATATATGACATATATATGAACATATTGAAAAACAAGAATGTTTGAATATTTTATTATCTATCAATAATTGCCTAAAGGATATAAAGGAGCAAAGAAACTGAAACTTATACCTTCTTTTCTGACAGCTCTGGCTATATTGGAGTAGGGGACTCCACTATAGAAAGAAGAGAGGATGGAGACTGGGATCCCTGGCAAGAGCCAGGCTCCATCAAGCAAGAAAATGAAGGAAGAAAATGTAATAATTTTATTGTGGTGATAACTTAATCCACAGGAGGGAGGGAAGTCATAGAGTCATTGGGAATGAGGCAGAAGGTCAGAGAAGCCCTAGAACAAAGGAAAGGTAGTCTGAATGATTGATATCAGGACACATACTGTGAACATTGGTCGTATTTTTGGCTGTCCAATATACAAACTTCTTCTTATATTTGGACAGTTCTGCATAATTTAGATCATAATGGGAAAAGGATGTGTTTTGATGTGTTGTAAGGAAAATATTCCTCTCCTTCTAGAAACAAAATCTCTCTCACTACCTCTGCTTGTTTGACTTCTCATGAGAACACAACACAGAACCATCGTCCTCCTCCAGTTCCCTAAGAACTCGTGAGCAGATGCTTTGGCAGAAGAAGATGGAAGAATAAACTCTTTTGCTCAATCATGTCAAACTTAGTTTCCTAGGTACAGCGTACCAAGAAGATTTTGGTGTTATGAAATTCTGACTCTCTCTTCACTGGTGCTCAAAAAGGGTTCCTCAGGTGTGCAAGGGGACAAGGGCTGTGGCATCACTTCCATCATGCTCAGCTGGCTGCAACTTTTAGTGGTGACGCTGGTCCTAGTAAAATTTCTCCTTTGGTACTGACAAAAATACAAAAGTCAACGTGTACAATCACACTTCCTAAAATGAATGTCTAGATCGTAGACCTGCAGATGAGCCAACGACTGCCAGTTTTCCAAATGGAAATTCATACCAAAGCTCAATGGGATATCCTTTATAGACCTTTATGTCCTTCACTTTCACAAATCATCAGTTCATGTTATTTGCCTACTTAGTTGTTCAAAAATCTCATCTATTCACTTTACGTGTTTATAGTTATTATGTATATTATTATATGGATCATAAATATTTAATCTATAGTCATTTGAAGCCACAATTAACAAAAATTAGATGCAATGCCATGACACATAAACATTATTTATTAACTATAAAGTGTAATGATATGTCACCTTATTTTTGCTACTGAGAAAAAGGTATAGACGTTTTGTGAGGAAGTCTAGGGGGACCCGGAATCCCCAGACCTTAAGTAAAAGTAAGTCAATTTGAATATTTAATATTGAGCTTAGGAATGTGTGCTCATGTGTTTTCTGATGTTTATAACTTCTAACAGATTTGAAAGTGCCTCCTACTACAGAAAGTTAAAAAATTTAGATTTCAGTATATAGAAATGAATTGGCTGGATTTAGAAGACTCTTTTGCTCCATTCTAAGATGAATTAACCTTCATAGAAGAGCTAGCAGTTTTCCTGTTAAACTGTTGAGCTAAACTTTCAGTTTTAGAAATCTTATTTTATACACACACACACACACACACACACACACACGGTAAAATATATATCTATTCAGAAGTTTCCTCCTGCTGAGTAACTGCAGCCTATGTAAAATATAATTTTATTGTATTTTTGGATTTCCAAGAACCAGGAAAATTCCATTTTTTAAGGTGAAGCAGGAGATTCTTGTGAAAACAAAGTGAAAAATCCAGTTTCAGATCTGCATTCTGGATGTCTATCTATGTCACCTCCTTGTCTATCTCTAAGTATTTTGGCATTATAGGTGTTTTGACATCTTGACATTACTATTATAGCTTCCGTGAGTTTGTGTAGTTAAAGGAAGACATTGGAGATATAGGCCAGAAGGGAGTCAGTCTGTGACTGCTATTTTGAGAATCATTTGCTCAAACCCAGGAGAGGGGTTCTTGCCACTGCTGGAATGTTCCTGCTCCAAGAAAACAGAGGATCATTCAGAAGAGAAACAAGAAGGAAAGCCTTTCTAGCTTAATTCCCTGATGTTCTGGAGTGTGGGGGATGGGTTTTTTAGATCTCCCTGGGTTGTTACTGTCGCTGCAAGATCCCTATGAATCCCCAGGGCTCACTTCAAGGCAGGGCCCAGCAGGACTGGGCTGAGCTCTAGCAGAGGTCCAGTGCCCAGAGCCTCTCTTATTCCTCTCAGGAAGGAGTCTTCCACCTGCATCTTATTTGCTCTCACCCTTCCCAGTTTCTTTCTAATCTTCTAATCTCATGCAGATTCACAGGCAAGAAGATTGGCAACCCAGACTTTTTGTTGGGACAAAAACACCTGCACATTAACGTAAAACGTATTGTCTGAATTTAACCCCTCGCATTTCTGCATTGGCTCACAGCATTTGCAGACCACACTGTCCCCTGTAAATAAACCCAATCTTTCTCTTAACCCCCTCACATCCAGAGAACTCTCTGAGCCCTTTCTATGAGTTACCTGAAGTTCTGTAGAGCCACAGCGCCTCCTTGTGGTCAAAAGGTAAAAAGGTCAAGAATATGAGAATGAGAACAAAGAAAGTTTCAGGGGGAGAGATGGGAATGTTTTAGAACTGGATCATGGTGATGGTTGCACATCCCCATAAATATACTAAAGCTTATTGAATGATATACTTTAAATAAGCAGGGAGGTAGAGGTCTTAGAAACAGGGACATGAGTGGGAGGGCAGACAGGCTTCACTTCTTCATCCCGTCAGGAAGCTTCCGCCCAAAATACAAATGTACTCAAATGCATCCCATCTTTAAATTATAAAAATTGCTTTAAGAGTTAATAGACTGCTGCAGAACTAGAAAAACATGTCAAAATATAAAAGATGAATCTTTAAAGGGGCTTGAAGTTACTGAGAAAGTACAGACTACAGAGATCAATATCTTAAAGAGAAGAAATAAATTTAAAAACTACTTTTTTCTGCCGGATTCGGTGGCTCAGCCTGTAATCCCGCGCCTTTGGGAGGCTGAGGTGAGTGGATTGCCTGAGCCCGAGGATTTGAGACCCGCCTGGGCAGCGAGACCTCATCTCTACAATAAATCAAAAAATCAGCCGGGCGTGGTAGCGCACGCCTGTAGTTCCGGCTACTTGGAAGGCTGAGGCAGAAGGATCGCAGGAGCCCAGCGGGTCGAGGCTGCGGTGGCCGGGAGTGGCCACTGCACTCCAGTCTGGGCAACAGAGTGAGACTCCAACTCAAAAAGAAACAAACAAAAAAACCCTACTTTTTTCTAAAGTCATTTGCCACATTATTATAATCTGCTAAGTAATCCAGGAGAAAGAAAATTCTGATAGGTGACTGATTTTGAGGAGATTCTATTACCTTTCTGGTATAAGCATATTTATGTTTAGTGAATACTGAATGGGAGAGGACCCTGATAAAGACCCCAGGCCTTGGTGCATGGTGTAGGCGCAGGGAGTGGCTGAAAATGAGAACAAAGAAAGTTTCAGGGGGAGAGATGGGAATGTTTTAGAACTGGATCATGGTGATAGTTGCCCATCCTCATAAATATACTAAAGCTTATTGAATGATATACTTTAAATAAGCAAATATTATGTTATGCAAATTGCACTTCAATTAAACTGTTAAAAATACTCCAGGCATTTGCTTTGAAATTTAAATGACTGCACCCTAAGAGCAAAGGTGAACAGCTATCATAAAGGCTGAAACCCAGCTCTAATCAAGCTCTATCATCACTTAAATTAAGGTGAACTGCTACAATTTCCTAGCAAAAATGAATCCTTTCTGAGAACAAATAAATTATTCAAAGCCCCCACTTTTCTCTATAATTTTTTTTACATGCAACAGCCTGCATTCAGATGAATTGCTGGTTGTGTGAGAAAACAAAATCACTTGACCAAAAACCAAGAAGAGAAAACAGATAAAAGAAATAGAACCAAACAGAGTCAGATATTAGAGTTATCAGACACTGATTTTAAAATAGTTAATGTAAATACAGTCAACAAAATAGATGACAAAATGAAAATTTTAGCAGACAAATGGAAACTACAATCAAAATCTAAGTGAAAATTCTAGAAATGTAATATAGAAAATACCTAAAATTAAGAATTTAATATACGTGTTTAAAAGGAGAGTATATAAGGCTGAACACATAATGTAGAAGATAAGTCAGATGAAATTATCTAGACCAAATCGGAGAAACAAAAGAGAAAATACAAAGGAAAGCATATTAATTGGGCCATCAGTATAGATAGGTGGGTGGCAATAAATCAGGCCTTCCTAAGGAAACTGAGACTAATGCAAAAGCTAATATTCATCAATTCTCATTCCCCAGTGCTTGAGAACTGTCCCCACACTTCAGGGCTGTGTACACCTAAGTGCCATGCTGCTTACCAATGTGTCTCATGCCATGGCAACAGAGTACTGTGGGAACACATGACCTATTTAAGGTGAAGTGCAGTAACTATGGAGTGGTCACTGTCTGCATGACAGTGTGCATCATCATAGCTGTGGCTGGAATCAAAGGTGGGACCAAGGGGATAGGAGGTGGCAATAGAGGCAGCTGATAAAATCCTGAGTCCAAACAGTCAGGTCTTCAAGGTGGTTTTCAGACGTAATATGTACAAATACAGAGCTTTACAGCTGTAAGCTATGGGCAAGCCCATCACTGGTACCCAAGTGATTAATTCATATCCATCATCTTCTCCCACCACCTCAAATGTCATATGTTCT
This sequence comes from Carlito syrichta, assembly GCF_000164805.1. Classification (NCBI taxonomy): domain Eukaryota; kingdom Metazoa; phylum Chordata; class Mammalia; order Primates; family Tarsiidae; genus Carlito; species Carlito syrichta. The sequence continues at coordinate 25,956 of NW_007233617.1, read as the reverse complement.
TCAACTTTGCTCCACACTTCAGTGGTCTAAGCCATTTGTTTAATGAGGTGACTCAGAGCCTCAACTCTTAGGGTTCTAAGCCCTTACATTCCTCTACTCTGTCATGCTTGATTACTGCAACTGCAAAAATTATCATTCTCACCAGGAATTAAAGCACCAAGTGACATTTGAGTTAACTTTCTGAATTCCAGACAAACCTTTCTCTGTTCCCATTGTGTGGCAGCAAATCTACAACGTCATGACAATCAAGATCAAATATTTCCATCCTTGCCTGTTGGTTTCCCAGCAAGAGGACCCCCCAAATGAATTAATTGCTCAGGTTCAATGGAATCCGTATTATAACCTGTGGTGGGAGCATCTATCTCCTTCAATTCCTTCCCCCTCAGAAATCAGTGTCTCTTATATGGAAGACCCCAAAAATGCAGAGGCGGGAAGTACAAATGTGCAACTAGATCACTGGGAGTGATGAGGGGAAGTGTCATAATCCTGCTTCCGCCCTTTGGTCTTTGCATTCGTGCATTGGGCACACAGCACCATATTTCAGTCAATGCTGCAACGTATGTCACATTACCAGATAATGTCCTTCCAGTCCCACAAGTGTTATTTCCGAGGCAGCATCTTAACTGAAGCTTTAATAGTTAATTTTTTTTATTCTGTGAGGCCAGATGCTTCTGAGTGATGCAGTACGTGAAGGAAAAATAAGTAAACTGTATACTATGGTCGTAAACCCTTATTTCCATTTCTTAACTATAAAATGAGATTCTTTTTTCTGAGGGAAAGTTGTGTGGGAACTCATGTCAGTCAATCAGTTATTCTTTAAGCCTCCATGGCAGTGGTGCTGGCGAGATATTAAATGAGTAAATGAATTCAGGTGTTTATAGCTGATATGACCTGCTCACGTGTTTTTCCCCCATGTGTTGCTTAAGTTCATCCTGACTTATTACAAGGAAATTCATTTTTTCCCCTTTTGAATCCTTCCTTCTACCTTCCCCGTCCCAACTCTTCAAGAACACTGGGGTCATGAATTGAATCCCAGGATGTTAATCTGGCTGCCCCATGTCAAGTTGAGAGTGAGAAATTCATTGCTGACTCTAGCTCTAGATGCCCATTGACTTTTGCTGCTGAATTCTGTTCCTGAACTGCCTGGCTTCATTCTGGTGATTCTCTTGCTGGTCTAGACCTCTGTTGGTCTTGAAATCATGTCCTAAAATTAGTCCCCACAGTTACTATTCTCTATTTCATTCTCATGTGGGCTAACATTGTTTTCCCAAATGCATCACATCAGGTTGACAAGCTCATCAGGTAGTTCTACATGTGTAAAATGTCATTGGCATTTAAGTGCCTGAATCATTTCATTTCTGACTATCTTATTTTCTCATCCATAAAACCTGGATGTGGGGAGTGGCTGAAATAATTATCTCCAACTGTTGCACAGTTCTAAAACAGTATAAGTCCATCAGGGTAGACTTCCACAAAGAAGTTCACTCGCTGCTGTGCCAAAACTTACATGGCCCTGGTTCCTATTGCAATATTGTACAGGGTACGGGCACTTCATTTATGTTTGCCCAAGAAATCACGGAATAGATGAATGAAAAGAAAAATAGTGAGAGACAACTTATGCAGGATAGGTCTAACCATTTGAAAAATTGTGTTCCGAATGTGATATTTTTGGCACTGAATATCTGTATTGGTGGATTTGTAGATATCAGGGCATGGTCTCAAGATGAGGATGGAAAATTACTGATAAAAATAAATTTGCTAGCCGGGCTCGGTGGCTCAGCCTGTAATCCCGCGCCTTTGGGAGGCTGAGGTGAGTGAATTGCCTGAGCCCGCGGGTTCGAGACCCGCCTGGGCAGCGAGACCTCATCTCTACAATAAATCAAAAAAATCAGCTGGGCGTGGTGGCGCATGCCTGTAATTCCGGCTACTCGGAAGGCTGAGGTGGAAGGATCGCCGGAGCCCAGCAGGCCGAGGCTGCGGTGGCCGGGAGCGGCCACTGCACTCCAGTCTGGGCGACAGAGTGAGACTCCAACTCAAAAAAAAAATAAAAATAAAAATAAAAAAATAAATTTGCTTAGCATGCAATGAGCTTTTGGTGCTATTTTTTCAATGTGTATCAAGCATTGTACAAAGGAGATAAGGGAACAGAGGAATTGTTTTCCTTCTTAAACCCTCCTTTCTGTGAGATTCCTCATCATTCTCTGAGCACATCCTTGCTTTATGGCACAAGAAGTTACCTTAAGCTTTTCCTGCCTCAGTCTTGGTATGTACTATTTCTCCAGAGACCTGACTCCTTTTGATGGAGAATGGTATTTGGAAAACAGGACATGGGGCAACCCGTTTTCGGATCCTCTCATGATGCCAGGAGCTTTCCTATCTTATAATTAATTCTTACTTACTCATTGAAAAAAGAAAGAAAACAGGGCATGGGTTCTAGGTCTTCTGGGGTTCTTTTGGGGGTAACACCACTCTTGGGCATCACAGTGAACATACCTAGGGAATATATATCCATATATGTACATAAATGTATACACACTTACATGTATCTTTAATTCCATATCTATACATCTTGAGAAGTGATGAGTTTACAATATTACTTGGTGGCAATCCTATATTAGAAGGTTCATTCAGTGTTCTACTTCCCATATTCGCAACTCCTTTATCCAACAGTGAGAAACATAGCTTCTCTTATCCTCAATAGATTTATATATTTCATCAGATCCTTCTCATGTAACCATGCATGCTGTGGCTGCCACCCCTTCTCCCTTGCAACTTTGCTCCCTCCTCTATTTAAGTTCTGACTTCCTGTGCCAGAGAGATCACCCAAGTTGAAACCCTCTTCACCTCAGTCCAGTTTCCAACACCCCACACAAGGCATGCCCAGCCGCACATAGTGCCCTTCTCAGACCACGAGGCCTTTCACAATCTGCAGGAGGCTGCTTTTCTCATGCAATTTGTACTCTCACCTCCCATTCCTGTGGGGACATCCTCCTCTTTTGCACGGTTTCTATCACCTCCCACTTTTTACTGGGTCTCTCTTCTACTCAGATACAAAGGAATGCACCAGCTGAGTCCTCTGACAGCAAAAATATTTGTGCCATGGTGTGTTCATTGCGTAATTTAAGACACTTAATATGGGCAATGTGTGACAGAGACTTCAGGACCTTAACTGATCTTCCCAGCATACAAAGTCAGGGTTGGGGTTAATAAACATATACTTGATTTGTCTGGGCTTCTCTGAGCCCTTTGCATGTCTCTGTCCTTTTTTACACTGTTCTCCAGGATACAATGCCAACTTAGTGGTTCTAGAAGCCCTAGATGCTCCCTTTCTTTTCTTCCCTCCCATATGACCGCCCACTATGTGACACACTTGTCTCCCTTACTGGATTTGATCTTCACTTTCTTTTTCCATCTTCCTAGCACAGTCCCCTCCTCACCTGCCAGTCTTTGCAGAGCTCTTTAAAGTTGTGAGAGCAACTGTTCCTGGTAGCCCACCACATGCATCTTACCATTTCCTTCCTTGAAAGTGGATGCTGGGAGTTGCCTTCCAACACTCCAGATGTGCAAACATTCTAACCACCTCCATTCATCTTGCTAGAACCACAGGCTTCAGAGCCATAGCCAGATGCTCTCTTTTCAGTACTTGAGGGCCTTCCCTGAAATCCAAATTCCTGGAGGACTGGTTCCATGCTCTGTTCTGGACTCCAAACACTCACTGACTGCAAATCTACAGGACTTAGACTGCAATAGACCCCCCTGTGTGAAAAAATAAAACAAAACAATACACATTTTAAAAATGGGGTATATGTCTTTGTTTTTACTGTGTGTGAATATTCTAGAGGGTGAGAAACAACCAATATTAAAATGAAAGACTCTTTAAAAAATACCATATAATATCTGACTCATCATAAAATATTGAACTACAGACTGTTCTTATCAGCAAAGACTATGTAGAAAAGCAATTATCATTTGAGAATTGCTGCAGTTGGAGAAAGGTTTTTGAAAAGGAGTTTAAGTCCGGTAGTGGTGGCTCAAGCCTGTAATCCCAGCACTTTGGGAGGCTGAGGTGAGGGGATTGCCTGAGTCCATGGGTTCGTAATCAGCCTGGGCAACTTGGCAAGACGTTATCCCTACAATAAATCAAGAAATTAGCCAGGCTTGGTAGCATGTGCCAGTAGTTCTGTCTACTTGGAAGGCTGAGGCAGAAGGATGGCCTGACCCAGCAGGTCAATGCCGGGGTGTCTGTGAGTATGCCACTGCACTCCAACCTGGGTGACGAAGTGAGACTCCAACTCAAAAAAGAAAAAAATTAAAGAAAAGGAGTTTAAGCCAAATTTTAGAACAATCTAGTAAAGTTTAAAGTCTGATAGTGTGATACTTCCCGCTTTGTTCTTTTGGCTGAGGATTGTTCTGGCTATTCTTGGTATTTTTGTTTCCATATGAATTCCTGTATCTTTTTCCTAGAACAGAGAAGAATGTTGCTGGTAATTTGATGGGTATTGCATTAAATCTGATTGCCTTAGGTAAGATGAACATCTTCACAATGTTGCTTCTTCTAATCCATGAGCATGGAATATTTTTCCACTTGTTTGTGTCATCTTTGATTTCTTTGAGCAGTGTTTGTAGTTTTCATTGTAGAGTTCTTTCATGTCTCCGGTTAGGAAGATGCCAAGGTATTCATTTTCTCTGTGGTTATTGCGAATAGGATTGTGCTTTTATTTGGGTTTTTGTTTGCTTGTTATTGGTGTAAAGAAATGTGATTGAGCCGGGCTCAGTGGCTCAGCCTGTAATCCCGCGCCTTTGGGAGGCTGAGATGAGTGGATTGCCTGAGCCCCGCGGGTTCGAGACCCGCCTGGGCAGGAAGACCTCATCTCTACAATAAACCAAAAAATCAGCTGGGCGTGGTAGCGCATGCCTGTAATTCCGGCTACTCGGAAGGCTGAGGCGGAAGGATCGCCAGAGCCCAGCAGGCAAGGCTGCGGTGGCCGGGAGCGGCCACTGCACTCCAGTCTGGGTGACAGAGTGAGACTCCAACTCAAAAAAAAACACAAAAAAAACCGAAATGTGATTGTACACTTATTTTAACCCTGAGACTCTGCTAAAGTCCTTTATCAGTGCAAGGAGGTTTTTGACAGATTTTCTTGGGTTTTCAAGGTACACAATCATGTTGTCCGCATGAATTTTGCAGCAACCTGGATGTAACTAGAGTCTATAATACTGAGTGACCTCTCACAGAAACAAAGATCTGAGTATCACATGTTCTCACTCATATAGTGGATCTTGATCATCCAACGCACTACCATAAGAAAATGACTGACAGTGGTGGGGGAAACTATGGGGGGAGGGGAAAGGGGGTGGGACTAATGTTAGTAAACATCTGTCTGGGTTCGGGGAGACACCTGTTATCAACAAGGGGGCCTAAATGAAGTATATTTGTATGTGTAACCCTTAACTGTACCCCACAACATCATAATACAAAATATTGATTAAAAAAAGAAGAATAGTTATAAGAAATTCCTTTTTGTTGTTGCTCTGGGTCACTTCCTAAGTGGTGTATGCAGAGGGTGAGATCTTATAAGACTGAGTAGGGGACAAGTTCTTGAAAGTTTGAGAGTTGGACAGAGATTTCAGAGGATGCCCAGAGCTGGAAGATGTTGGCATTCTGACCCAGGGAGAGTGGAGAGACATAGTGAGTATGCTGATTCCCTCCAATGGCTAACTACTGCCTAGAGATTTGTGTCCGAAGTCCTTTCCAAGTCTCAATATCCTCCTCCACTGGTTGTTGCCTTCTTTTGGTGAAGGTCCAAAGTTGACATTCGGTCAGAATTGAGAGAGAATCATGCTATTCATCCTTCTTGAAGGAAAGGATTCTACACAGCAACAAGTTGGTCTTGACTGACTTCTCCCAGTTCCTTTCTTACTAGTTTATGTCTTGCCATGGACTTTTGTGCTTCCTTGAAGACTTTTACTCTTGTTGTTAAACAAAGTACTCACTGATTATCTAAATTTCCTTTTGATCTTGGAAACGCTTGCCTTCCCCCTGGCTTTTTCTGCTTGTACTTACCAAACACTTTTAGCAATAGTGTGTTTTCAATCATAATGTTACATACAACAAAGACGAGAAATGGCTTCTTCCATCAATTAAGCTCTTCATTTAACAGGAAAGCTCCCTTTTAATGTGTTGAGTCCTAGTACTTCAGTGACTTTATTGCAAACTCTTATTGTTGCTGATAGATAGAATTCCAGAAGACTTTGGTGTGCAAAACTGCCTGACTGGACCTGCCTGACTGGTTCGAAACTACATCAGGGGGTCAATAGGAAATACAGAGCAGAGTCTCAGGGCACTGGTTAACACATTGCCCCCAGAACTTCCTGGCTGAGCCAGGAGGTTTATGCACAGGAAGGCAGTGACTCTGCAGGACTGTGTCTTGAGTACTGGCACAAAGATACACAGCAGAGTCGCCTGGTTCCAGAGATTTGATGTGAAGCTTTAAATGAGCTTTATCTGGAGATTCAGGTGAGAAGCGATTTGGAACTGATTCATTTACAATCAGTTCCTTATTATTGTAGCTAAACATTAACTTCAGAAATTGTTTGGAGTCCTGCTTATACCAGTACATGGTATCATGGCCCAGTCTCTGTTCACACTCAAGTGACTCTTTATTTCCCATCAGCGTGATGAGATATTTTGGAGTCTGAGAAACGGCTGTGTCTGCAGGGCCTGTGAAGGAAAGAAGCAGAATTCTGGAAAGTCCCAGGAGAAAGCCTGTTGTGGTAGGCAGGGTGGAAGGACTCAGAGACCCAAACAGGGCCATGTCACCTGTGCTCAGGACTCACCTGCTTGCAGGAGGCAGAAGGCCACAAAGCAGAGGATCCTGGAGCCCATGGCAGAATGAGGCGGATCAGGCAAAACCCAGCTCAGGATGCTGGTCTGCTATGGCAAAAAGTGAGGACTGCCACTGGGTGGTGCTGCGCCTGTGAAGTCACAGCCTATAATCATTTCCCCCATTCTCAGGATCTCCACTAACACGGCCTCCTCCTTTTTCATGTCCTGTACTTGTTCCTACAAAGGTGTGTTTGGAATTTCTGGGGATGGTTTGAGAGAATGGCCATGCTGCCTCCAGGAAGTGTCCCTGGCAGTCATTCTTGTGCCAGCAGCAGCCTACCTCCCGTTTCCTACCTGGGATCTGACCACCTCCCTCCCTCCCTCTTTGTGGCCCTTCTCTGAAAGTCAGGTTAGTTTCCCTTCTCTGAATCTTTTGCTTCCCTCTCACAATAATGCAGACATTATTTTGATTTGTAGAATCTTCGCTCCTGCGGATGTTTGATTAACGCTCAGAGACATCCCCCCCAATATCTTCAATATTTCAGAAGATATTGACTTGAGGTCTCACCCGAGAACCAGCCTCAGCCACTTAAAAATGCATGGATTTGATGTTAGTTAGGAGAAAACTCTGCTGGTGACCATGAGGAGAATAAACTGCAGCCCACTCCCTGTGATGTTCTTCTCTGTCCAAGGGGCAGAGCTGGAAGAAAACAGGAGACTGCTAGGGAGCAAGGTGTTACCAGGTGTTGGGAGCCACTAGTAATGGAAGCAAACAAGACTGTGAAAGCCAGGGGAAATTTAAGTGGGATGAGTTTACTGTCCATGAGTTGTCTACAGATCACAACCTCCTTTTTGGAACAAAGTCTACAACCCAGTGCCTAGCTCAGGGTGTCTCATCCTCAGCAATATTTACACATTGCATCAAATGACTCTCTGTTGTGGGGACCTTTCCAGTGATCCTTGTTTAGCAGCTTCCCTAGCCTCTATCCACCTAATGCAACCCCTAGTGTGATGACCAAAATTGCCTCCAGACATTGTTGAATCGCCCCCAGTTGAGAACCTCTGTCCTCTTTATTCTTTTGGCTAATCCTACTCTCTCTGCCAGCCTCCATCCCCCTCAACCTCAGAGATTAGAGGCTACAGCATCTCCTGCTGTGGCTGGTGAGGCCCAGCCCACAGATCTAGTGTGTCTTCAGTCAGTGGCCCTAGGTCAGCAACCATCAGAAGGAGGACCAAGAACCACCACAGCCAGGAAGGGGCTGACTCTCACTCACAGAAAACACCCTTTGTAATGCTGTCAGCTACTGCTGAAATCACTCCAAAGACAGACCCAGGTGGTTCATTCATGTCTTATTGCACACAGAACTAGCACTAGGGATTAAACAGTAAACAAAAGAAAAATGACCACCGTTTTTCTTGGAACTTCAAGCATGCTTTATTTGTTTGTAGTCGTTGAATGACTGCTCAGTGCAAAGCAGGAGTGAGACAATATTGTCACTCTCATAATGTTTATATTCTAATAGGAGCGAAAAGGAATGTATACGTTGCCTGTAGACTAAGGATACAAAATACATGTTACATGAGAGTTCAACAAGCTAACGAGTATTTATATTTAAACACTTTGTACAGCATATCAATTTCTTATCTTTAAAACCCTGGGCTGAAATGACTGATTTTCAGCACTCTGCATGACTTTAAAATTTGTGGGCATAACCAGGTATATCCCTAGATGTGGGTCTTATTCATCCAGTGTCCCCATGGCATTGGAATTTTTTCAAGAAAGAAAGGAAAGAGGAAGAAAGGGAGGGATAAAGAAAGGGAGAGGAGAAATGGGGAAGAAGGAAAAGAATGGAAGGGAAGAAAGTGAAATGACAAAAGGATATAGTGATTATACCCATACAGAGATGACACCATTCTTAAGAGTGTATTTTACATAATTATTAATCTTATTATTTTATGCAATTTTTTTTTTGCTATTTTACAAAGTTAGGTGAACAGACTCTGGAAATGATGGTGAAATAAAAATATATAAAGATAATGTTAGGCCAGGTGCGGTGGCTGCTGTCTGTAATCCCAGCTCCTTGGGAGACAGAGGCAAGAGGATTGCCTGGGTCCAGGAGTTTAAGCCCATCCTGGGAAACTTTGTGAGACCTCCTCTCTACAATGAATCAAAAAATTAGCCAGGCATGGTGATACACGCCTGTGGTTCCAGTTACTTGGAAGGCTGAGGCAGAAGGGACACCTGAGCACAGCAGGTTGAAGCTGTGAAGGCTGTGAGCATACCACTGCACTCCAACCTAGGCCACGCAGTAAGAGTCCTAGTCAAAGAAAAAAAGGAGATAATGTTAGTTCTGAATGTTGTTTTGTATTATAAACACACACACACACACATATATATATGACATATATATATGCACATATTGGAAAACAAAAATGTTTGAATATTTTATTATGTATCAATAATTGTCCCAAGGATATAAAGGAGCAAAGAAACTGAAACTTATGCCTTCTTTTCTGACAGCACTGAATATATTGGAGTAGGGGACTCCAGTATAGAAAGAAGAGAGGATGGAGACCAGTATCCCTGGCAAGAGCCAGGCTCCATCAAGCAAGAAAATGAAGGAAGAAAATGTAATAATTTTATTGTGGCGATAACTTAATCCACAGCACGGAGGGAAGTCATAGAGCCAGTGGGAATGAGGCAGAAGGTCAGAGAAGCCCTAGAACAAAGGGAAGGTGGGCTCAGTGATATCAGGACGCATACTGTGGATATTGGTCATATTTTTGGCTGTCCAATATACAAACTCCTTCTTATATTTGGACAATTCTGCATAATTTAGATCATAATAGGAAAAGCATGTGTGTTGATGTGTTGTAGGCAAAATATTCCTCTCCTTCTGGAAACAAAATCTCTCTCACTACCTCTGCTTGTTTGGCTTCACATGAGAATACAACACAGAACCATCGTCCTCCTCCAGTTCCCTAAGAACTCATGAGTGGATGCTGTGCTGTATTGCTCTGGCAGAAGAAGATAGAAGAATAATCTCTTGTGCTCAATCATGTCAAACTTAGTTTCCTAGAAACAGCGTACCGAGAAGATTTTGGTGTTATCAGATTCTGACTCTCACTCCACTGGTGCTCAAAAATCGTTTCACAGGTCTGCAAGGGGACAAGGGCTGTGGCATCACTTCCATCATGCTCAGCTGGCTGCAACTTTTAGTGGTGACCTTGGCCCTAGTAAAATTTCTCCTTTGGTGCTGACAAAAATACAAAAGTCAATGTATACCATCACACTTCCTAAATTGAATGTTTAGATTGTAGACCTGCAGGTGAACCAAATGGAAATTCACACCAAAGCCAAATGGGATATCCTGTTATAGACTTTTTGTCCTTCACTTTCACAAATCATCACTTCATGTTATTTGCCTACTTAGCTGTTTAAAAAATCTCATCTATTCACTTTACGTGTTTATAGTTATTATTTATATTATTATATGGATCATAAATATTTAGTCTATAGTCATTTGAAGCCACAATTAACAAAAATTAGATGCAAAGCCATGACACATAAACATTATTTATTAACTATAAAGTGTAACTATGTCACCTTATTTTTGCTACCGAGAAAAAGGTATAGACATTTTGTGAGGAAGTCTAGGGGGACCCAGAATCCCCAGGCCTTAAGTAAAAGTAAGTCAATTTGAATATTTAATATTGGGCTTAGAAATGTGTGTTCATGTATTTTCTGATGTTTATAACTTCTAACAGATTTGAAAGTAACTCCTACTACAGAAAGTTAAAAAAATTTAGATTTTAGTGTATAGAAATGAATTGGCTGGCTTTAGAAGACTCTTTTGTTCCATTCTAAGATGAATTAACCTTCATAGAAGAGCTAGCAGTTTTTCTGTTAAACTGTTGGGCTAAACTTTCAGTTTTAGAAATCTTATTTTATACACACACACACACACACACACACACACACATACACGGTAAAATATATTCAGAAGTTTTCTCCTGCTGAGTAGCTGCAGCCTATGTAAAATATAATTTTATTGTACTTTTGGATTTCCAAGAACCATTTTTTAAGGTGAAGCAGGAGATTCTTGTGAAAACAAAATGAAAAATTGCCAGAGACCAGCTCCAGTTGGGTTCAGGGTACCCCAAAGGTGAAGACGGCATCAGTGATTGGGGGGAAGAAGAAAGAGAGAAAGAGAGCGGAAGAAAGAGAGAAAGAGAGCGAAAGAAAGAGACTGGACTCCAGTCTAGTGCAGAAGCCATTTATTGGGAGTTACAACTGGTCTTTTATACACAGTCAGGTGTATGAGGGGCATTCCCCACCCACCAGATGTTCTTTCAGGTATAATCCCATAACCTAATCCATGAAACCTTAATCCATGACTGCCTTTAAACCCTTTTCATATTGCCTATAAACCCTTTTCATACTAATACCAAGTTTAACACTTCTATAGAGACTTAAGTACTTACTTTACAAACTAAAATGGCCCGTCCCAGAATGTTTGGATTGTGGCCCAGTACAAAGTTCACAGTGGGCTACCTGCAAGTAACCCAGCTGCATTCTTTCAACAAAATGGCTGTCTTCTAAAACTATATTCTACAATTTACACCTTATTCAACTTCAATAAATCCTAAGATCATGACCCAGAATCCTGTGACCAATACTAAGCTTTTAGATGTGACCCGAGTTTGAATTATAAGTTGTGTGAAAGCCAAAACTGCAGTTTGTGGAAGAATGGGAGCAATGAGCTTCTAAAGTTAGCTTGTGTTCATCCTGGTCTCAGAGTTTTTATGTTTTGAGCTCACGGGAGCTTAATCTGGTTAGTGCTGAGTGGAAAGGGGGAGGAAATGGGGTCAATAGCTCCCGAACACATCCTAGTGGTCTCGGGGTCAATGGACCTTCCTGATCCCTAATGCTAAGTGGGCCTCCGTGGCCAGCTCCCAACAAAAAATTCAGTTTCAGAACTGCATTCTGGATGTTTGTCTATGCCACCTCCTTGTCCAATTCTAGGTATTTCGGCATTATAGGTGTTTTGACATCTTGACATTACTATTATAGCTTCCGTGAGCTTGGGTAGTTAAAGGTAGATGTTGGAGATAGAGCCCAGAAGGGAGTCAGTCTGTGACTGCTATTTTGAGAGAATCATTTGCTCAAACCCAGGAGAGGGGTTCCTGCCACTGCTGGAATGCTCCTGCTCCAAGAAAACAGAGGATCATTCAGAAGAGTAACAAGAAAGAAAGCCTTTCTAGCTTAATTCCCTGATATTCTGGAGTGTGGGGATGGGTTTTTTTGATCTCCCTGAGTTGTTACTGTCTCTGCAAGATCCCTATGAATCCCCAGGGCTCACTTCAAGGCAGGGCCCAGCAGGACTGGGCTGAGCTCAAGCAGAGTCCAGCCCCCAGAGCCTCTCTTATTCCTCTCAGGAAGGAGTCCTCCACCTGCATCTTGTTTGCTCTCACCCTTCCCAGTTTCTTTCTAATCTTCCAATCTCATGTAGATTCACAGGCAAGAAGATTGGCAAACCAGACTCTTTGATGGGACAAAAACACCTGCACATTAATGTAAAACATATTGTCTGAATTTAACCCCTCACATTTCAGCATTGGCTCACAGCATTTGCAGACCCCACTGTCCCTTGTAAATAAACCCAATCATTCTCTTAACCCTCTCACATCCAGAGAACTCTCTGAGCCCTTTCTATGAGTTACCTGAAGCTCTGTAGAGCCACAGCGCCTCCTTGCAGCCAAAAGGTAAAAGGGCCAAGACTTATTCCTGAGGTAGCCCAGACACAGCAGGGGGGTAGAGGTCTTAGAAACCGGGACATGAGTGGGAGAGCAGAGAGGCTTCACTCCTTCCTCCCGTCAGGAAGCTTCCGCCCAAAATACAAATGTACTCAAAAGCATCCCACTTTTAAAAATATAAAAATTGCTTTCAGAGTTAATAGACTGCTGCAGAACTAGAAAAACTTGTCAAAATATAAAAGATAAATCTTTAAAGGCGTTTGAAGTTACCAAGAAAGTACAGACTACAGAGATCAATATCTTAAAGAGAAGAGATAAATGTTAAAAACTACTTTTTTCTAAAGTCATTTGCCACATTATTATAATCTGTGAAGTAATTGAGAAGAAAGAAAATTCTGATAGGTGACTGATTTTGAGGAGGTTCCATTACCTTTCTGATCTAAAGAATATTTATGTTTAGTGAATACTGAATGGGAGAGCACCCTGGCAAAGACCCCAGGCCTTGGTGCAGGGTGTAGGTGCAGGGAGTGGCTGAAAATGAGCACAAAAGAAGTTTCAGGGGGAGAGATGGGACTGTTTTAGAACTGGATCATAGTGATGGTTGCCCATCCCCATAACTATACTAAAGCTTATTGAATTATATACTATAAATAAGCAAATATTATGTTATGCAAATTGCACTTCAATTAAGCTGTTAAAAATACTCCAGGCATTTGCTTTGAAATTTAAATGGCTGCACCCTAGGATCAAAGGTGAACAGCTATCATAAAGGCTGAAACCCAGCTCTAATCAAGCTCAATCATCACCTAAATTAAGGTGAGCTGTTGCAATTTCCTAGCAAAAATGAATCCTTTCTGAGAACAAATAAATTATTCAAAGCCCCCATTTTTCTCTATAATTTTTTTTACATGCAACTTCCTGCATTCAGATGAATTGCTGGTTGTGTAAGAAAACAACATCACTTGACCAAAAACCAGGAAGAGAAAACAGATAAAAGAAAAAGACCCAAACAGAGTCAGATATTAGAGTTATCTGACACTGGTTTTAAAATAGCTAATATAAATACAGTCAACAAAATAGATGACAAAATGAAAATTTTAGCAGACAAATGGAAACTGCAATCAAAATCTAAATGAAAATTCTAGAACCGTAATATAGAAAATACCCAAAACTAAGAATTTAATATACGTGTTAAAAGGAAAGTATATAAGGCTGAACACATAATGTAGAAGATAAGTCAGATGAAATTATCCAGACCAAATCAGAGAAACAAAAGAGAAAATACAAAGGAAAGCATATTAATCGGGCCATCAGTATAGATGGGTGGGTGGCAATAAATCCAGGCCTTCTTAAGGAAACTGAGACTAATGCAAAAGCTATTATTCATCAATTCTCATTCTCCAATGCTTGAGGACTGTCCTCACACTTCAGGGCTGTGTACACCTAAGTGCCATGCTGCTTACCAATGTGTCTCATGCCACAGAAACAGAGTACTGTGGGAATACATGGCCACATTTAAGGTGAGGTGCAGTAACTATGGAGTGGTCAATGTCTGCAAGACAGTGTGCATCATCATAGCTGTGGCTGGAATCAAAGGTGGGACCAAGGGGATAGGAGGTGGCAATAGAGGCAGCTGATAAAATTCTCTAAGTCCAAATAGTCAGGTCTTCAATGTGGTTTTTAGACGTAATCTGTACAAATACAGAAGTTTACAACAATAAGCTATGGGCAAGCCCATTACTGGTACCCAATTAATTCATATCCATCATCTTCTCCCACCACCTCAAATGTCATATGTTCTTCAACTTTGCTCCACACTTCAGTGGTCTAAGCCATTTGTTTAATGAGGTGACTCAGAGCCTCAACTCTTAGGGTTCTAAGCCCTTACATTCTTTTACTTTGTCATGCTTGATTGCTGCAACTGCAAAAATTATCATTCTCATCAGGAATTAAAGCACCAAGTGACATTTGAGTTAGCTTTCTGAATTCCAGACAAACCTTTCTCTGTTCCCATTGTGTGGCAGCAAATCTACAACCTCATGACAATCAAGATCAAGCATTTTCATCCTTGCCTGTTGGTTTCCCAGCGAGAGGACCCCCAAGTGAATTAATTGCTCAGGTTCAATGGAATCCGTATTATAACCTGTGGTGGGAGCATCTATCTCCTTCAATTCCTTCCCCCTCAGAAATCAGTGTCTCTTACATGGAAGACCCCAAAAATGCAGAGGCGGGAAGTACAAATGTGCAACTAGATCACTGGGAGTGATGAGGGGAAGTGTCATAATCCTGCTTCCGCCCTTTGGCCTTTGCATTCGTGCATTGGGCACACAGCACCATATTTCAGTCAATGCTGCAACGTATGTCACATTACCAGATAATGTCACTTCAGTCCCACAAGTGTTATTTATGAGATGGCATCTTAGCTGAACCTTTAATAGGTACTTTTTTTTTTATTCTGTGAGGCCAGATGCTTCTGAGTGATGCAGTACACAAAGGGAAAAAATAAATTGTATTCCATGGTCAGAAACCCTTATTTCCATTTCTTAACCATAAAATGAGATTCTTTTTTCTGAGGGAAAGTTGTGTGGGAACTCATGTCAGTCAATCAGTCATTCTTTAAGCCTCCATAGCAGTAGTGCTGGCAAGAAATTAAATGAGTAAATGAATTTAGGTGTTTATAGCTGATATGACCTGCTCACATATTTTTCCCCCATGTGTTGCTTAAGTTCATCCTGACTTATTACAAGGAAATGCATTTGTTCCCCTTTTGAATCCTTCCTTCCACCTTCTCCATCCCAACTCGTCAAGAATACTGGGGTCATAAACTGAAACCCAGGATGTTAATCTGGCAACCCCATGTTAAGTTGAGAGTGAAAAATTCATTGCTGATTCTAGCTCTAGATACCATTGCTGATTCTAGCTCTAGATGCCAATTGACTTTTGCTGCTGAATGCTGTTCCTGAACTGCCTGGCTTCGTTCTGCTGATTCTCTTGATGGTCTAGACCTCTGTTGGTCTTGAAATGGTGTCCTAAAATTGGTCCCCACAGTTACTCTTCTCTATCTCATTCTCATGTGGGCTAACATTGTTTTCCCAAATGCATCACCAGTTGTGACAAGCTCATCAGGTAGTTCTACTCTTCACCACATGCAGGGCAAAATGGATTGATATTGAAGTTCTTGTTCTGCGCACATTGTCTTTCTGAAAATTTCCATCAGGGATCCTCTATACTTTCCTATAAATTACCTGAGCAACAACTCAGTCATTATCTCTCCATCCTATGCATCAAAATATTTTCCTAAACAACTAAAGCTAATAAAAAGTGCCAACAAGAATAGCAAAATGGAAATAAAAAGAAGACATAGGTTGCTTGATCATTTCTTAGGAAACTACTATCCCATCTTTGGAGCCCTCAGTCATACCCTGTGGTGTTTGTAAAAATTCCACAAATTCCGTGGCCTCTGACCATTTCTGACCAATATACCCTAACCCTGGCAATTTAATTTCAAATGGGTCTATTTGGAGACAGCTACAACAACAAACCCAACAAGACTTCCTCTCTTGGGCAGGAGAGGGGTGCTGGTATCTGAGGGTGAGACAGGCCCACAAGGGTTTTTGCACAGGCTGGAAGTGCCTTTGCAAGGCTGTGGCTTAGCTGCTGGCACAGAAGTACACAGCGGAGTCCTGCAGCTTTGTGGACTGGATCTTCAGTGTGATATATGATCCATTGTGTCTTTCAACTGAGAATCGATTGTCGAATATTTCAGACTTCTCTGAGATCTTATCATCAAAGAAATAAACCAAAAACTCCACTTTCTGCCCCAAGATCTGTTGGTACCAGTAGAAGTATAAGTGACCAGAAATGGGATCACACCTTAAAATTACTCTCTGTCCCATCTCTGTGATGGCTCGGGGTCTGGGTGACTTTAGGCTGTGTGTGTCCTGTGAGAAAAGAAAGAAGATTAAGATAATTGTTTAAAACTGCCTTAGGTAAGCCCAAGATGAGCATTTCCTAGAGTCCTAAGGATTTACCTGCTTTCAGGACACTAAGAATCACCCAGAATAGAAGCCAGGTATCCATAGCAGTGCAGGGTCACGGGAGGAATAAGTTCTCTCCTAGCTCAGCCTCTGGTCATCAGAAAGAGAGGAGGGACGTTTTGAGCTTCCATGGTGAGGTCTGGCAGAATTATTGAGTCTCCAGCAATACCCACTCTCCTTGCAGCACCCTCTGCAGGAGAGGAATGAGCCTTTGTGTGGGTGCAGATATGACGACCCAAGATTCTGTTCAGCCTCTAGGGTCTAATGGTATGTATCTGATGGAAGGCCATTACTAGGAGAAATGAGGAAAAATACGAGGCTCAGTAAAGATAACCTCGGTCTAAAGTTCTGCTCAAAAATGCCAGAAGGTCTTCTTTTTTTATACCTGTTGTTAGCAGCAATTCAAATACATCAGTCTCTACAACAGCATGTAGTAGAGTTACTTGAGACTCTATATCACTGATAATGCAGGCCATCAAGATTTAACATTCGGATTAAAGAGACAGAAGGAAAAAAAAAACATTAAGCATGAAAATGTTAAAGCCTGAATGGAAGAGAGAAGCAATGAGAAGCCAAGATCTTGAACGTGCTGCAGGGAAAGTGAACTAGAGAAGAATGATCCAAATCAATTGGGGAACTATCATACTCAGAGCCAGGCACTCGGAGTCACCTTGGAAGGAGAGGAGGTATTTTTGTAAAAAGATCTGAGGTTAGCATCCAGGGACTAAATGGAATGGAAAAGGAAGTCAGAAAAATTTCCATATTGGAAGGAGCATTGGTGGAGTCCAAGTGTTAACTGATTCACAAAGATTTCCTAGTGGCACAAGCGAATTAGAAGATACTTGAACAACTTAAACTTGATGGTTTCAGACCTAAATTCAACTAAAGGCACAGTATGTCCGAGACAAAGTCAAGCCAGTGTCTGGCCATGGAATTTAGCATTGCATGGCCAGTGAAGTGACAGGCAGTATTATAATCTGAGATTTCTCTCTGCTCAGGTTCCTGGCCGTCTACTATATTTCCTGGCCCTGAGTGAGGGTTTCTCTGGTAGGTCTGCACTCCTGTTGGCATCTACAGCTCACACTTCTCCTTTCTCGTTCATGCTTTGCCTGGGCACCACAAGAGGTGGGTTTGGACTAGCTTCTCAGGGCTGACTGTGCCCAAGCAGGTTCCTTAGACTGTTGCCTTTTTGTTCACGGCTGCCCACCCACAATGAGTAACTGAGTAACTGGTCTTATCCTCTTCCTATTTGTGGTACCCCAACTCCCTTCACATACAGATTTCTTCCTTTTGGGCAGATGCTCTGATGCGGCCCCTCAGGACAAGCCCACTCAGACTTCCATTCCCTTATTCTCATGAACTTGGTCCACGCATTGGAGCCCTTCCCTGAGGCTGGCCCTGCACCATTTTGTGACAATAATTTAACCTTAACCAGGGAGTGAGCACTTCTCAGGGGGCACTGAGGGGGACACAAGAGGAATATTCTGAAACCCCTAGGCCTGGGGAACATCTCACCTACTTGGGGGGTGCTAGACCAAATATGGAGTGGACACAGACCCAGGAAACTATAGGAGAACAGCAAAAGGCCCTAAGGGTAGAAGCCAAAGGAATTGCAGAGACAATACTAAGCAGGTTGGGGAAAGTCCATGTGGTGTG
>NW_007233617.1:0-7659 GCF_000164805.1 Carlito syrichta | reverse complement strand
GCAGACCCTGATGCTAGAGCATTTTATTCCTTCCTTGGTCTGCTCCCTTTGCCCCCCCCCATCTTTCCTCCTCACCCCACCTGCCTCAGGAGTTTCAGCAAAGTCACAGCTCCTCCTAGAGGTCAAAGAAGCACATTACCCTCATCTCAGTCATCTGACCCCAGTCCTCCTAATGCAGAATTGGGAACACAGATATATAAAGGTATTGAGCAGCAAAGTTTAAGGCGGGCCCTCACCTAGGGCATTCACAGTCCCAAATAAAAGTTTTAGCAACTATAACTATCACCTGCTGGTGAACTCTCAGTGACTGACACCTCCATATGCACACTCACTTAGAATATCTTTAAAATTTTTTTCAATAAATATTGAATACATAACTATATGTCAGGCAGTGTTCAAGACCTAGGTATAGAGAAGTGAGTAAAATCAACTCTCGTGGAACATACAGGCTATTTCAATTTCTTCAACAGTCATTTGTGAATGATGTTCTGATTCTTGGAATGCTTCTGGGTTTATAGGAGCAACAAGACATGTATACCAATAATGTTTGGAGGGCTGCAACATGTGTACTTTAGGAAGATTAAAATGTCATTGGCATTTAAGTGCCTGAATCATTTCATTTACCGACTTTCTAATTTCCTCATCCATAAAACCCGGATGTGGGGAGTGGCTGAAATAATTATCTCCAACTATTGCACAATTCTAAAACAGTATAAGTCCATCAGGGTAGACTTCCATCAAGAAGTTCACTCGCTGCTGTGCCAAAACTTGCATGGCCCTGGCTCCTATTGCAATATTGTATAGGGTACGGGCACTTCATTTATGTTTGCCCAAGAAATCACGGAATAGATGAATGAAAAGAAAAATAGTGAGAGACAACTTATACAGGATAGGTCTAACCATTTAAAAAATTGTGTTCCTAATGTGAAATTTTTGGCATTGAATATTTGTATTGGTGGATTTGTAGATATTAGGGCATGGTCTCAAGATGAGGTTAGAAAATTACTGATAAAAATAAATTTGCTTAGCATGCAATGAGCTTTTGGTGCTATTTTTAAATGTGTATCAAGTATTGTACAAAAGAGATAAGGGAATAAAGGAATTGTTTACCCTCTTAAACCCTCCTTTCTGTGAGGTTCCTCATTATTCTTTGAGCACATCTTTGCTTTATGGCACAAGAAGTTACCTTAAGCTTTTCTTACCTCAGTCTTGTTATGTGCTATTTTGCCAGAGACCTGACTCCTTTTGATGGAGAATGGTATTTAGAAAACAGGACATGGGGCAACCTGTTTTCGGATCCTCTCCTGATGCCAGGAGCTTTCCTGTCTTATATTAAATTCTTACTTACTCCTTAAAAAAAGAAAGAAAACAGGGCATGGGTTCTAGGTCTCCTTGGGTGCTTTTGGGGGTAACACCACTCTTGGGCATCACAGTGAACATACATAGGGAATATATATCCATATATGTACATACATGTATACACACATGTATACACACTTACATGTATCGTTATCTTTATTCCATACCTATACATCTTGAGAAGTGATGAGTTTACAGTAATACTTGGTGACAATCCTATATTAGAAGGTTCATTCTAGTGTTCTACTTCCCATATTCACAACTCCTTTATCCAATAGTGAGAAACATAGCTTCTCTTATCCTCGACAGTTTTATATATTTCATCAGATTCTTCTCATGTAACCATGCATGTTGTGTCTGCCACCCCTTCCCCCTTGCAACTTTGCTCCTTCCTCCATTTAAGTTCTGACTTCCTGTGCCAGAGAGATCACCCAAGTTGAAACCTTCTTCACCTCAGTCCAGTTTCCAACACCCCACACAAGGCATGCCCAGCCTCACATAGTGCCTTGTCAGACCACTAGGCCTTTCACAATCTGCAGGATGCTGCTTTTCTTATGCAATTTGGACTCTAACCCCCCATTCCTGTGGGGACGTCCTCCTCTTTTGCATGGTTTCTATCATCTCCCTCTTTTCACTGGGTCTCTCTTCTTCAGATACAAGGGAATGCACCAGGTGAGTCCTCTGACAGCAAAAATATTTGTGCCACGGTGTGTTCATTACATAATTTAAGGCACTTAATATGGGCAATGTGTGGCAGAGACCTCAGGACCTTAACTGATTTTCTCAGCATACAAAGTCAGGGTTGGGGCTAATAAACATGCACTTGAATTGTCTGGGCTTGTCTGAGCCCTTTGCATGTCTCTGTCCTTTTTTACACTGTTCTCCAGGATGCAATGCCAACTTAGTGGTTCTAGAAGCCCTAGATGCTCCCTTTCTTTTCTTCCCTCCCATATGACCACGCATTATGTGAGTACTTGTCTTCCTAACTGGATTTGATCTTCACTTTCTTTTTCCATCTTCCTAGCACAGTCCCCTCCTCACCTGCCAGTCTTTGCAGAGCTTTTTAAAGTTGTGAGAACAACCGTTCCTGGTAGCCCACAACGTGCATCTTACCATTTCCTTCCTTGAAAGTGGATGTTGGGAGTCACCTTCCAACACTCCAGATGTTCAAACATTCTAACCATCCCCATTCATCTTGCTAGAACCACAGGCTTCAGAGTCACTGCCAGATGCTCTCTTTTCAGTACTTGAGGGCCTGCCCCGAAATCCAAGTTCCTCAAGGACTGGGTCCTTCTCTGTTCTGGTCACCAAACACTCACTGACTACAAATCTATAGGACTTAGACTCCAATAGACCCCCCAGTTTGAAAAAATAAAACAAAACAATACAAATTTTTTAAATGGAGTATATGTCTTTGTTTGTACTGTGTATGAGTATTCTATAGGGTGAGAAACAGCAAATATTGAGATGAAAGACTCTTTAAAAATACCATATAATATCTGGCTCATCATAAAATATTGAATTACAGACTGTTCTTATCAGCATAAGGAGACAATGTAGAAAAGCAATTATCATTTGAGAATTGCTGCAGTTGGAGAAAGTTTTTTGAAAAGGAGTTTAAGTCCGGTAGTGGTGGCTCAAGCCTGTAATTCCAGCACTTTGGGAGGATGAGGTGAGGGGATTGCCTGAGTCCATGCGTTCTAAAACAGCCTGGGCAACTTGGCAAGATCTCATCTCTACAATAAATCAAAAAATTAGCCAGGTGTGGTAGCGTGTGCCTATAGTTCTGTCTACTTGGAAGGCTGAGGCAGAAGGATGGCCTGATCCCAGGAGGTCAATGCTGGGGTGTCTGTGGGTATGCCACTGCACTGCAACCTGGGTGATGAAGTGAGACTCCAATTCAAAAAAGAAAAAAAGAAAAGAAAAGGAGTTTAAGCCAGATTTTAGAGCAATCTAGTAAAATTTAAAGTCTGGTAGTGTGATACCTCTCACTTTGTTCTTTTGTCTGAGGATTGTTCTGGCTCTTCTTGGTATTTTTGTTTCCATATGAATTCCTGTATTTTTTTTTCTAGAACAGAGAAGAATGTTGCTGGTAATTTGACGGGTAATTGCATTAAATCTGATTGCCTTAGGTAAGATGGACATCTTCACAATGTTGATTCTCCCAATCCATGAGCATGGGATATTTTTCCACTTGTTTGTGTCATCTTTAATTTCTTTGAGCAGTGTTTGTAGTTTTCATTGTAGAGTTCTTTCATGTCTCTGGTTAGGAAGATGCTAAGGTATTTCATCTTCTTTGTGGCTACTGCAAATGGGATTGTGCTTCTTATCTGGGTTTCTGTTTGCTTATTATTGGTGTAAAGAAACGTGATTATCTTTTGTACAATTATTTTAACCCTGAGACTTAGCTAAAGTCCTTTATCAGTGCAAGGAGGTTTTTGACAGATTCTCTTGGGCTTTGAAGGTACACTATCATGTCATCCACAAAGAGAGATAACTTGACTTCCACATGCAGAAGATTCAAGCAAGACTCCTGTCTATCCCCATACACAAAAATTAACTCTTAATGGATCAGAGACCTAAATGTAAAATCTCAAACCATAAGAACCTTAGAAAATGCTGGACACACACTTATGGAAGTTGGAACTGACATCCAATTCCTGAGTAAAAACCAAAATGCACAGGCCATAAGAGATAAGATAGATAAGAGGGACCTCAATAAACCGACAAGCTTCTGCATAGCCAAATAAATCATCAAGAGAGCAAGGATACAGCCCACAGCCTGGGAAAAAATATTTGCCAACTCCATGTGTGATAAAGGCCTAACATCTAGGATCTACAAAGAACTCAAACGTGTTGAAAAGAAAAAAAAAACAAACACCACATTACAAAGTGGGCAAAAGACATGAACAGACACTTCTCAAAAGAAGACATAAGAGTGGCCTACAGATACATGAAGAAATATTCATGCTTACTAGTCATCAAGGAAATGCAAATTAAAACTACACTGAGATGCCAGCTAACTGCAGTCAGAATGGCCATTATCAATAACTCAAAAAATAACGATGCTGGAGAGGATGTGGTGAAAAGGGAACACTTCTAAACTATTGGTGGGAGTGTGCAGCCTCTGTAGAAATCAGAGTGGCAATTCCTAAAAGCTCTGAAAATCGACCTTCCCTATGACCCCACAATTCCCCTACTGGGGATATACCCTGAAGAACTCTAATCCCTCTATGAAAAAGACACCTGCACACGTATGTTTACTGGAGCATTGTTCATAATAGCAAGAACCTGGAATCAACCATGCTGTCCATCAAAAGAGGACTGGATTAAAAAAAATGTGGTACATATACCCGATGGAATACTACAGAGCCATAAAAAAGAACAAAATCATGAATTTTGCAGCAACTTGGATGGAGCTAGAGTCTATAATACTGAGTGACCTCTCACAGAAACAAAGATCTGAGTATCATATGTTCTCACTCATATAGTGGACCTTGAACATCCATTGTCACATGGTAAGAAAAGGACTGACAGTGGTGGGAAATTATGGAGAAGGAGGGGAAGGGAGGTGGGATTAATGCTAGTAATATTTGTCTGGGTATGGGGAAACACCCCTTATCAACAAGGGTGCCTGAATGAAGCATATTTGTATATCTAACCCTTAACTTTACCCCACAATATCAAAATAAAAAATATTGATAAATAAATAAATAAATAAATAAAAAGAACAAAATCATGAATTTCACAGCAACCTGGATGGAGAGTTCATAATACTGAGTGATCTCTCACAGAAACAAAAATCTGAGTATCACATGTTCTCACTCATAGGTGGACCTTGAATAACTATTGTAATACTACGAGTAAAGGATTGACAGTGGTGTGAAACTATGGGGGGGCAGGGAGGGGAAGGGAGGTAGGATTAACGGTAATCAATATCTGTCTGGGGATGGGGGGGCACACTTCATCAACAAGGGTAGCTACACAATGCATATTTGTTTTTTTGTTTTTTTGTTTTTTTCTTCAACCAACGTCCTTTTATTAAACAGTGGGATGCTTCCATTTTTAATTCTACAAAGAACATTGTAATAAATATCCTTGAAACCACATCTTTGTCTATGTGAGTGACTATTTTGTTTCTTTTTTTTTTTTTTTCATTAATCAGTAGTTTTTATTATGGTTTTGTGGGGTACAGTTAAGGGTAGGTGTACAATGACGTTTCATTCAGGCACCCTGTAAATAAAAAGTGTTTTCCCATCCCCCGACAAATATTTGCTACTGTTAATCCCATCCCCCTCCCCCCCATAGTTTCCCAGTACCATCCGTCATTTTCTCATAGTATTGCATTGGATGTTCAAGGTCCATTATATGAGTGAGAACATGTGATATTCGGATTTTTGTTTTTGTGAAAGGTCACTCAGTATTATAGACTCTAGTTCCATCCAGGTTGCAGCGAAATTCATGATTTTGTTCTTTTTTATGGCTGCGTAGTATTCCATCGTGTATATGTACCACATTTTTTTAATCCAGTCCTCTTTTGATGGGCAGCATGGTTGTTTCCAGGTTCTTGCTATTGTGAACAATGCTGCGATAAACATACGTGTGCAGGTATCTTTTTTATAGAGTGATTTGTGTTCTTCAGGGTATATTCCCAGTAGGGGGATTGCAGGGTCATATGGAAGGTCAATTTTTAGAGCTTTTAGGAATCGCCACACTGCTTTCCACAGAGGTTGCACTAGTTTACACTCCCACCACAGTGTAAAAGTGTTCCCTTTTCACCACACCCTCTCCAGCAGCTGTTATTTTATGAGTTGTTGATAATTGCCATTCTGACTGGAGTTAGGGTGGTATCTCAGTGTGGTTTTGATTTGCATCTCCCTGATGATTAGTGAGGTTGAGCATTTCTTCATGTGTTTGTTGGCTGCTCGAATGTCTTCTTTTGTGAAGTGTCTGTTCATATCTTTTGCCCATTTTATAATGGGGTTGTTTGTTTTCTTCTTTTCAGTACGTTTCAGTTCCTTGTAGATCCAGGATGTTAAGCCTTTGTCAGACCTAGAGTTGGCAAATACTTTTTCCCAGTCTGTAGGCTGTCTCCCTGCTCTCTTGATGGTTTCTTTGGCTTTGCAGAAGCTTGTCAGTTTAATAAGGTCCCATTTGTCTATCTTCTCTCTTAAGTCCTGTGGGTTTCGGGTTTTGTACAGGAATTGGATGCCAGTTCCGATTTCCATGAGAGTATGTCCTTCCTTTTCTAAGGTTCTTATGGTTTGAGGTTTTACATTTAGGTCTCTGATCCATTTGGAGTTAACCTTTGTGCATGGGGATAGATAGGGGTCCTGTTTCAATCTTCTGCATATGGTCAGCCAATTTTCCCAGCACCATTTACTGAATAGGTTCTCCTCTCCCCACTGGTAGGTGGTGGGGGCTTTGTCGAAGATGAGTTGGTTGAGAAATTGAGGTTTTGCTTCTGGAATCTCAATTCTGTTCCATTGATCTATATGCCTGTTCCTGTACCAATACCAAGCTGTTTTGATGATTGTAGCTTTATAGTAAAGTTTGAAATCTGGTATTGTGATACCACCTGCTTTGTTTTTTTTGCTGAGGATTGTTCTGGCTATTCTTGGATGTTTGTGTTTCCATATGAATTCCTGTGTTGTTTTTTCTAGGTCTGAAAAGAATGTTATTGGTAATTTAATGGGTATTGCATTGAATTTGTAGATTGCCTTAGGTAAGATGGACATCTTCACAATGTTGATTCTTCCGATCCATGAGCATGGGATATTTTTCCACTTGTTCATGTCGGCTTTGATTTCTTTGAGCAGTGTTTTGTAATTTTCATTGTAAAGGTCTTTCACGTCTCTGGTCAGGAAGATGCCAAGGTATTTCATTTTTTTTTGTGGCTATTGTGAATGGAACTGTGTTTTTTATTTGGGTTTCGTTTGTTTATTATTGGTGTAGAGAAATGCGATTGTCTTTTGTACATTTATTTTGTATCCTGAGACTTTGCCAAAGGCTTTTATCAATGTAAGGAGACCTTTGACAGATTCTCTTGGGTTTTCAAGGTACACCATCATGTCATCTGCATAGAGAGATAACTTGACTTCCTCTTTTCCTATTTGAATACCTCTGATTGCCTCCTCTTCTCTGATTGCTTTAGCCAGGACTTCCAATACTATGTTGAACAGGAGGGGAGAGAGTGGGCATGCTTGTCTAGTTCCAGTTTTCAGGGGAATTGGTTCCAATTTTTGTCCATTTAGGAGTACGCTGCCTGTGGGTTTCTCGTAGATGGCTTTTACTTTTTTG
>NW_007233616.1:0-7794 GCF_000164805.1 Carlito syrichta | reverse complement strand
CTAGGAGACACAGTCAGTGGGTCACTCATAATGGAAGATGGTTAATCACTGAGTCACACATCACAGAGGAGGACCGCAGTATGACAGCCATCATCGAAAGGATCAGTCACTTGTCACCACTTCCCAGAGAAAGAAAATTCACTGAAGCATACATTACAGAAGAGGTTCAGTCACTGGGTCTCCCATCACAAAGGAGGTTTAGTCACTGGGCATCCAACACAGAGAAGGGGAAGTCACTGGAACACTCTCACTGGGGCACCCATCACAGACAAATGCCAGTCAATGGGGCACCCATCACAGAGGAGATCCAGTCACTGGGGAAGATATCACAGAAGAGGGCTTGTCACTGGAGTGTCTATCAGAGAGGAGAGCCACTAATGGTGCACCAATCACAGAGAACTAGCAATCACTGGGGTACCAATTGCAGAGCAGAGTACCTTTCTGGGGCACTCATTTTCGAGTGTGGCCAGTCACTGGAGCACCAATCACCAAGGAGTCTCAGCCACTGAAGCACCTATTGTGGAAGAAGCTCAATCATGGTTACACCCATAATAGAGGAGGGCTATTCACTGGGGCATTCCTTACAGGGGAGGACCAGTCACTGGGACATCAATCATGAAGGAGGACTTGCCATTGGGGATCCCATTATGGAGGATGGCCAGTTAATGGAACACCCATCATCAAGGAGGGCTAGTCACTAGGGCACCCATTTTGAAGGAGGGTCAGTCACTGGGATATGTATCACTGAGAAGCTCAGTCACTGGTGCACACATAAAAGAGAAGAGCTAGTCACTGGAGTACCCAATATTTCATAGACACAGTATCTGGAACAGTGATCACAGAAGAAAGCTAGTTACTGGAGCATTCCCTTCACAAAGGAGTATCAGATAAAAGGGCATAGTTCACAAAGGAGAAGTAGTCACGGGTGCACCCAACACAGATGGGGCCCAATCACTGTGACATCTATGACAGACAGTAGCCCTTTACTAGAACACCAGTCACAAAGTAGGGCTAGTCACTGGGACAAACAAATAATGGGGGAGATCCAATTACTGGAATTTCCTTGACAGAGGAGGACTAGTCATTAAGGCAGCAAATATGGAGGATAGTATGGTCACTCGATAAGGCATCAATAACAGAGGAGGCCCCATAAAAAGGGCAGATATGATGGAGGAGACCCGGTCACTGTAATAACCATCACAGAAGATGACAGTCACTAAGGCACCCATTATGGGATAGGTCTAAAATCATTGGACCCATAACAGAAGAAGGCTAAACGCTGGGCATAATCTTTGAAAGAGGCCCAGTTATTAAGACACCCATCACAGAAAAGGACTAATCTCTGGTTCACGCATCACAGAGGATGGCCATTCATTGGGACACCGATCACAGAGGAGGGTTTCACAGGTACACCCATTATGGAGGAGGCCAAGCCACTTTGACACTCATCAAAGAGAAGGACTAGTCATTGAGACACACATAGATGCATAGAGGAGGACACTCAGTCAATAGTATGTTCACCACAAAGGAAAATCAGTCACTGGGGAACCCATTATGGTGGAGGTCAATAAGTGAAATACCAATTACAAAGGAGGGTTAGTCAATTGAGTACCCATTATGGAGTAGGCCCAGTCACTGGGGCATCCTTCAAAGAGAGCTAGTCACTAGGTCACCCAACATGCAGGAAAACCACTCACTAGGACACCCATGATGGAGGTGGCCAAGTCACTGGGTCATAAATCACAGAGGGTGGTTGGTCACTGAATCACCATCACAGAGAGAACCAATCACTGTGGCATCCATCACAGAAGATGTACCACCACAGTAACATTTATAGTGGAGAAGGCCCAGTCACGGTAGCAAACAGAGAAAAGAACCAGTCACTGGAAACCTATCAAAGAGGTAAGCCAGTTACTGGGCACTCATCACAGAGGAGGATTAATCACTAGGCTGTCCATTATGGACGAGGGTCAGCAATAAGATCACCAATTACAGAAATTTTTCAGTCACTGGGGCACTCATATCAGAGGAGGTCCATTCACTCAGGCATCCATCACAGAGGAGTGACAGTCATTAGGGCACATATTAGAGAGGAGGGCTAGTCACGGGGCAATTATCACAGAAGACAGTTAATGAATGTCATCACAGAGTAAAGTGATGACATTCATGGGGACAACCAACAGAGGAGAGATAGTCACTGGAACACACATCATAGAGGAGAGCCAGTCAGTGAGGTAAGCATCTGAGAGGATGGCTAGTAAATTGGGTCACCCATCAAAGAGGAGATACAGTCACTGGGGAATACATTATGAGGAGACTGAGACACTGGAGCATCTATCACACAGGAGGTCCAGTCACATGGGCACCAATTAGAGATAAGGCCCTGTAACTAGAGAACACATAAAAGAGGCGGGTAGTCACTGGGCACCCATTACAGAAGTGGACCAGCTACTAGGACACACATCACAAAAGTTTGTTATTCACTGGGGAAACAATTAGGGTGGAGGGCCATTCACTGTGACATCAATCACAGAGGAAGCCCTGTTACTGCAACCCCCATTATGGAGGAGGATCAGTTACTTCAACACCCATCACAGGGGAGGGTTAGTAACTGAGGCACCCGTTATGGATATGGGTCAGTAACTGGGGTATCATTCACAGAGTATTGTTAGTCAGTGAGGTACTTGTCACTGGAGAGTCCCAGTAACTGTGGCACTCAGGAGAAGATGGGCTAATCACTGGTATTTGATCACATAGAAGGGCCATTTCCTGGAACTCCCATCACAGATGAGGGTCTGTAACCGGGGCTCTGATTACAGAGAAGAACAAGTCACTGGAGCATTAATCACAGAGGAGAGCCAGTCTATGAGACTCCAAAGAGAAGAAGGACAGTGACAGAGGCACCCATCACAGAAACAGGATTTAGAAAGAGAAATTTGCAAGTCACTGAGAAACATGTGAGAAGAAAGACAATCAGCACAGTTTGAGTCACTGAGAAACATGTGAGAAGAAAGACAATCAGCACTGCTTAAATGCGTGAATGAAACATAACACAATGTTTATCTTCAAGAAGCCTCCAAGCAGTAGGGGAAACAGGATTTACACTTGAAAAGATAAATATTCTGGCACAACGTGAGAGTTGAGGATACAATGTGGCAAAGAGAAAAGAGAGCTTTGCCTAACTTAAGCAAATAAGTTTCAGTTTTCCCGCTTAAAAATTGGTGACAGTACAATAGCAAAAACATTGAATCAACTGTGTTACCCATTGAAACTGAACAGGATAAAAAAAGTGGTGCATATACACAATGGGACATTATGTAGCCACATGAAGGACAAACATAGACTTTGCAGCAACTTGGACGGATTTAGAATTTATCATACTCAGTGATTTGTCACAGAGACAAAGAACAGAGTACCATATGTTCTCACTCATAAAAGGACCTTGAACAATTATTATAACACTATAAGAAAGGGATTGGCAGTAGTTTGAAACTGCCAGGGGAAGCTGGATTGCAATTGAGGGAAACTGCCAGGGAAGACCTTCCTCAACAGGGATACCTGCATAGTGAACATTTGAATATCTAACCATGAATTGTACCTCACATCTTTAAATTTTTTTAAAAAATAAATGCTAAAAAAGTGTATGAAATAGCTGTAGCATACTCTGTGAACTGTAACTCTGCATACAGTGTACGGCAGGAAATCTGAGGTCTTGTATGCCCTATAAACCTGTGTGCAGTGTCCTGAGGGAACTCTGGTGTCTTGTGTGAGCTGCAACATTGAGTACTGTAGCTGGAGGGAGCTCTGTAATCTTATGTTTGCTTAGATTGTTTCCTGTGTTCTTAGGGTGGCATGGGGTCTAGTTTGAGCTGGGAATCTGTGTCCAGTAACCTGAAGGAATTCTGGATCACTGGTGTGCTGGGACCCTGTATCCTATGTTCTTAGGTTAACATAGGGTCCACTGTGAGCTGAAATTTTGTGTTCATTATGATGAGGGTAATCCATGGTTCTGTGTGTGCTGGGACAATATGTACAGTGTTCTGAAGGAGCACTGGAGTCCATTGTGAAAAAGAACTATGTGTTCAGTGTAGTAATAAAGATCTAGGTTCTATTTGTGTCCAGTGACCTGAGTGAGCTCTTGCTTCAAATGGGAACTGGGACACTGTCCAGTTTCTTCAGGGAGCTCTAGTGTCTTATGGCAGTTGTGACTCTATGGCCAGTGTCTAGAGGGAGTTGTTTAATTGTTTGTGAGTTAGGAATGTGTGCAGTTTACTGAGAGTCCTCCAGGATGCTTTGTAAGCATGGTTTTCTGAAGTTATATGTGAACTGGAAGTCTGTGTTCAGTTACCTGTGAGAGCACTCTAGTCCTATGTGAACTAGGACTCAGTGTCCAGTGTTCTTAGGGACTTCTGAAATAATAAGTAAGCTATGACCCTGAGAGAATTCAGTATACTGAGTGAGTATACTGACTGAGTTTTGACTGAGTGAAGCAGTGTCTTGTGGGAGGTCTGGGCTCCTATGTGAACTTTGACTCCATTCCAAGTGTCCTGAGGGAGATCTGGGGTCCTATGGGAGCAGGGACTGTGTCCAGTTACCTGTGAGAGCTCTGGAGTCTTGTGTGTTGGACACTGTGTCTAATGTCCTAAGATAATTGTGGTGTCTAGTGTAAACTTTGCCTCTTGTCCAGTGTCCTGATGGAGCTCTGCAACCCGGTGTGAGATTTGGTTTCTTTTCTAGTATCCTTAGGGAGGTCTGAATTATACATGTTCTGGGATTCTGTGTTCAGTTACCTGATGGAGATTTGTGGTCCTCTGTGGGATGATACTCTGTGTCCAGTGTCTTGAGAGAGCCCTGGGGTTCTGTGTGAACTGAGAGTTCTAAGGTTCTATGTGAGCTACATCTATGTGCTTTGTGTCCTTAGGTTGGCTTGGAGTCTAGGGTGAACTTGGGCTTTGTGTCCAGTGTCCTCAGGGAGATCTTGGCCCCCATGTGTGCTGGGAATCCGTCATGTGTCCGTAGGTTACCGTGGGGAGTAGTGTGAATTGGAACTGCATATCTAGTACCCTGAGAGATCTCTGAGGTTTTGTGTGTGCTGACACTTTTTGTTCAGTGTCCTTATGGAGGTCTGTGGTCCTGCATGCCCTTTAAATCTATGTTTACTCAAGGTGAACTCTGGAGTTCTATGTGTTTTAGAACTCTGTGTTCAGTATCCTGAGTGAATCTGGGATTCACTGTGAATCTGTGTGAGCTGAGAATTCCATTTCCACTGGAAGAGTTGATTATGTGTCTAATGTACTGAAAGAGTTTTGGGTTCCTATGTGTGCTGAGATCTCGTATCGTATGGCTTTCTATTGACATAGGATTCACAGTGACCAGAGATCCTGTGTTCAGTATCCTGAGTGGTCTCTGTGGTCGTGTGCCAGAATGCTGTGTTCAGTGTAGTGAGGGGGCTATGGGATTCTATATGAGGTGAGACTCTGCATCCAGTGTCCTGAGTGAGCTCAGGGGTCCTATGTGCGCTGGCATACTATGCCCAGTTTCCTGAGGGCACTCTGGTGTCTTGTGATACCTGTGACTTTTGCTCTATGTCCTGAGAATGGTTTTTGTTTTTGTGTGTGCTATGAGACTCTGTATTGAGTGTCTAGAGGGAGCTATTGAGTCATTTGTGAGTTGGAAATCTATGCAGTGTCATGAGAGAACTCTGGGGTCCTTAGAGAGCATGGTTCTCTGAGGTCCTTTGTGAAATAGAAGTCTGGGATTCTGTATACTGAGGGAGTTCTGTTGTCCTATGTGAACTGGGACTCTTTGTCTTGTGTTCATAGTGACTTCTAGCATCCTGAGTGAGCTAAGGCTGTGTGTCCAGCGTCCTGAGAGTGTTCACTCTACTTGTCAGCTATGACATTGTATAAAGTGTTCTGCAGGACTTCTATTGTTGTGTTACCTCTGACTCTCTGTCTAGTGTCCTGAGGAATTACTGGGGATCTATGTGAACTTGGACTATTTGCAGTGTACTTAGGTCTCTCAGGCGTCTTGTGTAAGCTAGACTCCGTAACCATTGTCCTGGGAGGACTGTAGCTTCTAGTGTAACCTATGACTCTGTGTCCAGTGTTTTGCGGGAGCTCTGTAGTCCTGTGAGTTTACTCTGTTTCCACTGTCCTGAGAGAAGTCTGAGTCCTGTGTGACCACAGTCCTTTGTCCAGTGTCATGAGACATGTTTGGAGTCCTATATAAACTGAAACTCTGTGTTCAATATCCTGATGGAGAGCTGGGATCCTCTCTGGACTGATGCTCTGTGCTTAGTGTCCTGAAAGAGCCCTGTGAACTTGGGTGAGCTGGGAATTCTGAAGCCCTATGTGAGTTGTGACTCTGTATTGTGTCCTTAGGTTGCTGAGAGGTCTAGTATTAGCTGTGACGCTGTGTCCAGTATCATGTTTAAGCTCTGGGGCCCTATGTGTGCAGGGATATTGTGTTCTGTTTTCTTAGTTTGCCATGTAGTCTAGTGCAAGCTGGAACTGTGTGTCTACTGTTCTGAGGGAATTCCAGGGTTCTGTGTGTGAAAAGACGCTTGATCCAGTGTTCTGATTGAGTTCTGTGTTCCTGTCTGAAAATCGGTATCCAGTGTTGTGAGGGAGTTCTGGGGTCCCATATGTGTTAGGACTCTGTGTTCAGTGTCCTGATAAAGTCTAGGTTCCTGTAAGAACTTTCCTGTATGAGCTGAGAATTCTTGCTTCATTGGGAGACATGAATCCATCCAGTGTCCTAAGGGAGCTTTGGGGTGCTGTGTGGGTTGGAGACCTGTGTTCAATGCTTTGCGGGAGCTCCTGGGTTTTTTGTGCCCTGTGATTGTGTGTCTAGTTTCCCTGAGGAACTCTGGAGTCCTCTGTGAGGAGTTATTTAGTGTCCAATCTCCTGAACAAGCTCTGGCGTATTGTCTGTGCTAGTAATCTCTGTCCAGAGTTCTGAGGGAGTTTCCATGTCATGTGTAAACTGGGAATCAGTTTCCTTTGTACTTAGGGAACTCTGGAATCCTATGTGAGTTAGGATTCTGTTTCTAGGGTTCTGAGAAAGCTGTAACATACTATGTAAACTGTGACTCTGTGTACAGTGTCCTGCAGGAGGTCTGGGGGCTTGTGTGACATGTGATGCTGTGTCCTGTATCCTGAGGGAGCTCTGGTGCCTTGTGTGAGCTGTGACTGTGTCCAGTATCCAGAAAAAGTTCTGTAATCCTGTATTTGCAGGGTTTCTGTTTTCTTTTCCCTTGGGTTGTCATGGGGTCTACTGAGAGTTGGGAGTTTGAATTCAGTATACTGAATGTACTATGGGTTCCTGTTTGTGCTGAGCTTCTGAGTTCAGTGCCCAGAGGGAGCTATGGGGTCCTATGTGACCAGAGATCTCTTTCCATTGTAGTGGGGGAGATCTGGCAATTGCTGAGACTCTGTTTCCAGTGTCCTGAGTGAGTTCTGGGGTCCTATGTGAGCTGAGACACTCTGCACATTTTCTTGAGGGAGGTCTAGAGTCTTGTGTGTGCTGGACCCTGTGTCCAATGTCCTGATGGAACTGTAGTGCCTAGTGTAACCTGTGAGTATGTATCCAGTGTCCTGAGGGAGCTCTGTAGTCCTGCGTGAGTGTTGACTCTGTTTTCAGTGTCTTGAGGGAAGTCTGAGGTTCTGTATGACCAGCGAATCTCTGTTGATGTATCCTGAGAGAGCTCTGAGAAAGTGTTGAGATTCTATAGGAGCTAGGACCCTGTGTTCAATATGCCAATGGAGTCCTTGGTGGGCTGATAATCTGTGT